>NW_028301604.1:26060606-26363636 GCF_987345545.1 Pholcus phalangioides | reverse complement strand
TTTTATCATGAAATTTCACGCACGCACTACTGAACTTATATTTTTTCGCTTTATTTGATCATTTTGATCATTTTTGTCGCACCACGGTCATTTTCTGCACACGAGGGCTAATTAGACCGGGACCTACAATTTATTGCCGATTCCGAACGGCAGGCTTGTTTTTTATACTCGTCGAGAGGTTGGTGCGCTAACCCCTCGATGGGGGAACTCCCTGCGGTAGCAATTTTTTGCTGCGGTCAAGTCGCCGTTTTTTTGTTGTACCCCTGTGTCAGGAAAGTTTTCTGGCTAGGACGAACCGGGTATCGAACTCGCGACACCTCTAAACATCCTTTGGTACTTTAGGCGAGTATCTTATCGACCTGGGCTACCGCGCCCTTTTTCGCTTTAAATTCAGTGGACCTTTTCACCAACATAGCCGCAAGTTTGGATGAAATGCGTATAAAGACTGGCCAACCTCGTACCCAAACTTAGGGCCAGAGGAGGATTTGTGGCTTTACTGCCTGCGGGCTATTCAAATTAGAACGGGTGAAAGGCGGTACAATTTGCAGATCCGGAAATTTCACCCCCGATGTTTAATCCCGACATTTCACCTGCTCCGAATGTGTAAGTGACCGAGCCGAGTGAGTGACTGTGCGAATGACCAAGTGATTGGGTGAGTGGACATATGGATAGGTGAGTGACCGTATGAGTGAGTGGGTGAGTAACTGTATGAGTGACCGTATGAATAAGTGAGTGTGAGTAACTGTATGGGTAAGCGAATAATCATATGAGTGATCAAGTGAGCAGCTGAGTGTGTGAGTAACCGTATGAGTAGCCAAGTGGGTGACTGTATGAGTACGGGTGAGTGACTGTATCAGTGAGTGACCATACGAGTTACTGTATTTAGTGGCCAAGTGCCTGACCATATTAGTCTGGAATGCATTTTGGACTGTGATGTTTGTGAGACTATTTTGTGTCTAGTCTCTCGAATTCCCACTGCTCTGTAATCCTGGATATTCATCGGATGGACTGTGATGTTTCATGGGAATATTTTTCACCATATCACTGTATATATTTTTTTTTTTCTCTTCTGTCCCGCTCATTTAACAGAACTGCGATGTTTGTCATGTTCTTTCCTGACAATTTCCACTTGATGTTAAGCACTTGCTGTCATTTCTGTTCAGTGCTTCCATGTGCCAATATATGCATGTTTTCTTTCAGGTGGCAAAGGAGCTGAAGCGAGTGATTGGCAACCGAGATCCCACGGGTCCATCTGCGGATGGATTGGTAGGGATGGAGTGCGGTGTTGGCATGGACGGGCACGGGCTGCCGGAGGGGACGGACGTTTGGTTCCGTTCTGTTGCTTCTTTGAGCGATGAGTGGCGGACGGGGGTGTTATCTCCTGGACTAGGGGAGCCGAGTGCCTCGGAATGTTTTTGCTGGGTCGGAGATCTGGCGGGCGGTCCACCTGTACTCCTTCTTGACCATCGGAGGTTTCCGGGAGCTTCCCGGAGTGTGGCTGCTTGGAATGGAGAGTTCTTCCAGCATGGCCCAGCCGCAAGGTAATCCGCTTATATCCCGCAAGGGACAAAGCGGGGGCCATGTTTGGTGTTATGACCATATTAGTGATCAAGTTAGTGACCATACGAGTTACTGTGTTTAGTGACCAAGTGCCTGACCATATTAGTGATCAAGTTAGTGACCATACGAATTACTGTGTTTAGTGACCAAGTGCCTGACCATATGAGTGAACAAGACCGTGATCAAGGGAGTGACCATATCACTGATCAAATTGGTGACCGTACGAGTGACCACACTCAATTGGTCTCTCATACGGTCACCCACCCACTCACTTATTCGCTCATAAAGTCACTCACCCGTCCACTCATTCGATCTCTTACTCATTCACTTGGTCACTTATATGGCCACTCAGCCACTCACTTGGTCACTTATATGGTCACTCAGCCACTCACTTGGTCACTCATACAGTCACTTACTTGGTACAACTCAACCACTCACTTCGTCACTCACACGGCAGGCGAAACGACGGGGTCGAAATGCCTGAGGCGAAATGTCCCGGGGACGAAACGGGCCAGGGCGAAATGTCAGGCGAAATTTCCGTAAATCTCTAATTTAATATTCTTGACCACCAATTACCAAAATTTGCAACCCTTCTGAACTTGCCATTCTGGGTTTCCTGCTTAGCCCTCTCCCCCTGTAAATACGCCTCTGCTCAGGGCTGTAACCAGATGCTGGGAAGTGTGAAAATAATCTCAGGTTTCGGACGGACAATTTTAGTTATTGTATTTATTCAAAATATTCAAAACTTCATGCCATTCACGTAATTGCTGTAATATTTCTATTGAATTGCAATTTCACTGAACTGAACGAACAGTACAAAGCTAACACCTCCTATAGATCAGGTCTTATTTATAGTGGATACTGCTAACAGGAAATTTTAGTCATTGCCGTGCTCACTGTAATGCCCTTTAACCCTTTAAGTGGTTTTTAAATTTTTTTCTGATCCACATTATAACTGACACATTGGAAATCACTAAACCTTCTATAAATTGTTACTTATTTTCAAGAAGAGTTTTTTTTCCGATTGTGTGCTGATAAATGCTCCCCCTCCAATACAAAATGATAATAATAAAAAGGGAAGAGGAAAAAAAGACCTATCGTTTTTTTTGTTATTTTATGCTGTACATCTGCGCCATAAGTGGCACGTCACGGAATTAGGAGTGGCACGCGAACGCTTTTCAAAAATTAATGAAATTCTGTTCCATTTTTCAATAGAAGAAATTCTCTCCAACTTTTAAGCAATCCTTTTCTTATGAATGATAGTCTTATCGGCTCTTGAAATAATAATCATGTGATGAGATGAGCGCGTTCCTGTTCGGTTTCTCATCTTCGGGCATAGTTGGTGGACGTCCCATGTGTACGAGATGCAGGAACGTCAGCATGGGGGAGACATGCATTGCATAATAGAATTACATATTAATGTATCCATGAATTATTGCGCGGGGGGGGGGGGGTCGCTAAGCACTCTTACAAAGTTTATTGAGGAGGGAGCACAAGCACCCTGAGTCCTCAGATTCCGGTGCCTATGCCCAACGTGATGCAGGTGAGATGAACTACCAAATCTGCAATGCAATAATTGAATTTATGACTCAAAAATAAAAACAATTTAAAACTCAAAAGAGTGAGGAACCCAAAACAGCCAAATAATATTTTGCAGGAACGGAGAGAATGGCAGTGTCCCGTGAAAACAGGACGCATGGGCTGCGCAATAAAATTCGTAGAGTAGCACGTGCATCGAAAATGAAAATAATCTTTATTGTGACATGGTTTGAAGAAAGGTTAGCCACCCTTGCTGTACCAACACATTCTATAGCAGAAAGCCTCCGCGCGAAGCTAGTGACGTCACTGAAGTCGTACATTTCCTCTATAGTCATTGGATGTACTGCAAAAATAGGTAAAGATTTCGCATACGTCGGACTGCTATATCCAATGGCTACAGGTGAAATGGATGACTTCATGACGACTTCGCGCGGAGGCTTTCTGGTATAGAAGGCATTGGCTGCACCATTCTACCTCGATAGGAAAATAAAAACATCGTCTCTTTTCCCTTCTGTTATCAGACTTTGAACAAAAGCTGACTTCACTTCACATAGCTGACGGGGGGTGAAAGCAAAACAGTTATCGTGAGAAAAACCATACAACGGTATTACGATTTTGGTTCGAGTTTTCATTCAACTCCTGATTATTGTCAGGGAACCGTTTGACCCATCGGGACCAAGTTATGTGTATGTACCAAAACCATATACAGGGTGGAGGGGGCGGGGGAGGGGGGGACTG
Source organism: Pholcus phalangioides (assembly GCF_987345545.1). NCBI lineage: Eukaryota > Metazoa > Arthropoda > Arachnida > Araneae > Pholcidae > Pholcus > Pholcus phalangioides. The sequence continues at coordinate 26,359,799 of NW_028301604.1, read as the reverse complement.
CCCCGGGTGGCCAAATTTAGGGGAGGCAATTTTAGGTGGAAACAAAGAAAACTATAATAAAATGGTCGAATTTTAAAGTTGTGGGGGTGGAAAAAATCCTAGTTACGGTCCTGCAGGGTGGATACTATCGACCACCCAATACAAATACCACAGCAAGAAAAATGCCCAACGAAATTACGCCAATAAAAAATATGGATATCAAACATAACGAAAATACAGCAATTCAATATAAAATCATATACAATATGCAAAAATATACACAAAAGCATATATAATATGCTGCTCATAAAAAAAAAATCTTGATATAAAAATAGAAAATAAACATAAAAAAAGTATGGATAGCTTCTCGATTTATCCCACTATAGCTATCAAACGTATTTTCAAACATATTGTGTTAGAATTCACGACCCCCGGAGGTAAGCTATTCCATTTGTTAAAGAAAAATTCCCTGCAACACCACAATCTAGAATTGTCCCTTACCAATCGATACTGGTGCTTCCTTGTAAAAGCAGTTTATTGACGGCATATTAATAATTAATGGTCCATCCTATCCATTCCGTTGAAAATTTTGAACACTTCGACCATATCTCCCCAACACCCGCGTTCATCCAATGTTAACATATTCAAAAAATGAAGTCTTTCTTCAGAATCGAAGACAACCGAAAGGTTAATAGTTTGAATTCCGCCCGTAACGCTATTTTTCTTCCCTCTTTCTTACATCTTCAGTTTTTTGAATGATTATTGATTGATTTATTTTTTTTTCCACTCAAAGCTGTTGAATGTCCTGACATCCCCAGAGAGGGGTGCGGGGTCATGATGCGCTTGCTGCGGAGGGGATAGCGGATCACAGCTAGCCGCCTCACACGTTTTACTACTTTTCGCATAATAAAATGAAAGTATTTGATATTTTGTGGAATTACTGGAATTATTTTTCAAACACAAACAAAAAGGGGGAACGGTGGACCAGGTCGATAAGATACTCGCCTAAAGTACCAAAGGATGTTTATAGGTGTCGCGAGTTCGATACCCAGTTCGTCCTTGCCAGAAAACTTTTCTGACGCGGGGGTACAACAGAAACGACGACATGACCACAGGAAAAGATTGTTACCTACCGCAAGGAGTCCCACATCGATGGGTTAGCGCATCAACCTCTCGGTGAGTAAAACAACAAGTCTGCCGTTCAGAATTGGCAATAAATTGTAGGTCCCGGTCTAATAAGCCCTCATGTGCAGAAAATGACCGTGGTGCGACAAAAATGATCAAATGATCGCAAATAAAAAAGAATTTTTCACAAACGCAACGCCATTGCGAGCATAAAATATCATAATCCGAATCTGTCCGTGGTTCCCTCCACTCCTTGAATAAGCATCGTTTTCTTTCCGTGTGTACGGAGGAAAATGCAAAGAATCATCGGAAGTTGTGAAGAGAGGGCAAAAATAGCGCTACGGGTGGATTTGGACCATGAATCTTTCGGTTGCCTTCCATTCAGCGTCCTACCAACTGCTCTAACAGTTAAACACGCTAACGTAAGTAAGAATAAAAATCAGATGTTGATAAAAATCTTGTCATTCTTTTTCCTTTTGCTTCACCAGAATGATCAAACCGAGGCAGGAAAAAAAATCACCCATCCTAAATTAAACGATTTTGTGTTCATTCATAAATACATTGGACATTCTTTCACACATGTTCGAGATGATCTTATTTTGTATTTTCCAAGAAATTTTTGTCCACAAAAATTATTGTCATGTGTTTACTATTCATTTTACAGAAACGCAATCATACGTACTGAATTTTCACGGAAGAGTTACTCAAGCATCCGTTAAGAATTTTCAAATAGTGCACACGAATGATGGCAAGTAGATTCTGTTTTATAATACAATAAAGTAATTACTTTCTCATGTGCAATTGAAATTGATCATGAAATTTTTTTGTTTTTATTGCATAATGCAACAAGATGATAATAAAATTGTCGCGCCGTGATAAACGCGATCATATTAAATTTAAATATATCGACATTGCTCAAAAACGTACTCAAAATAATAGTTGTGCAACATAAAGTTTATTCTTAAATTTTCATATTATATATTTTTATGTGTCAACATCATTATCTCGCTCACCCTCAAAGACAATATATAAAAAGAAAATATTAATCACTCACCAGACACCACCTGGAGCGATGACCTTTTACGCCATTTACCGAGGCATCCCTCTTGACGGCACCTCACATTTATTTCCCTCATGATCTCACTCCACGCACTAAGCGCATTTTAGCGCTTTGAGAAATTAAAAGCGCATCATCAGACCAGACCAGACTCAAAATTTTACGATGGTGACTGGCCCTTAAAGCGGGCCATTAGCCAACAAACAGGCTGGGGCCCCTTGGGGACCCCCGGTGAAGAGAAGGACAAGTGATTAATGTATGTGAAGTTGTGTAAGTGCATGTATGAGGAAGGAAGGTTTGGGAATGAATCCTCTTTTTCAAAAATCAATGGTCAATGAAATGGTCTGGCGATTAATTAAAGTTTAACGACGGTAAATTAGCTTCGCTTGTGAAGAAGCCCGGTCGGGCAACGCTTTGATGTTGACCTCGGCGTCTCTCATTAGTTGAGACGCTTACTCGATTCCCTATTGGCTGGAACCTGCAAATACATTTTTTATACACAAAAAATATATTAGTGGCAAGAGAGTGGGAAAAAAAGAGATAGTGTTAATACGATTATTTTTCAAAGTCGAGAAAAGATAGGATAATCGATGAAGAGGGAGTTTAAACACACGATTTCTTTTTTCTTTTTTTTTTTGACACAAAATGTTTTCTAAGTTTTTTTGAAGAATGGTGTTTTTTTTTTTTTTTTTGACAGAAAGAAAGATGGGGAAAGGAAAAAGAAAAAGAGAGTATACTTTCCGATTAATATGAAAAATTTTTCGAAATAATTTCCGAAAAATAAAGGGGTTTCAGAGAAATTCGACTTGGAGGCCTAGTCTTTTTCAAGAATATTTCCTGCTTCGGCAATAAACTTTTCGAAGACAGCTTGCCTCTCTTTTTTGGTTTTTACTTTGAGAATGTCCTCGAAGCACAGTTTCGCATACTCGAAAACATAGTAAGTCGAGTTTGGGCAGTTATCTATCTCGGAGTCAGAGGAAAAATCCGATGGTTCAGCTCGGCTGATGGTGCCGTCGGTGGTTCGGCATGTTTCGTCTGCTTAACGGCGACTGGGCTGCTCCCGGTAACTGGCTTCTGGATTTTTTCAAAGTTTTTGCGGAAGTCCGTAGAACGATTTAGCGATTTGAAGTCCGTAGATTGGGTATTCGTTGCGCGATTGGACGTTTGTGTCTCGCTGGACTTTTGGCGACTGTTTGGGAAATTTCTGTGGGAGATGTGCAAATTTTTTGCCGTGGTGCCGAATTTTGAGGATGGGAGCACGAGAATTTGTTCAGGTTAAGTTGAACACTTCTCGACATCATGGTGATGGCACCGTTCCCGTTTTTTTCCATCCGTGTTTTCGGGCTGGCTACGAAATTGTTTTTCGGTTAGTTCGGTGGGATTTTTTCGGCTTTCATCTTTTTTAGCTCGTCTGTGTAGGCACTGCACTTTTTGTAGCTGGCTGGGTGACCGCTAGATTTGCAGTTGACACAGGACGGTGTATCGATTCCAAAGACTTTTAAGCACGGCTGTCCCGTATGCTTTTCAGTGCATTTAATGCATCTTTCCTCGAAAGTGAAGAGAGCCGATCGGTGAGACCAACGTTGGCATCGGGTGCAACGGACCGGCGAAGGGCGACTGGGAAACCGACGGAATGGTAAGAAATTCACTGAAATGAATTTGAGAGAGGAGATATCGGAAATTCGGCGGGACGGTTGGTCACGCGGAAGTGTGATTTTCCAGAGTGGAAGTTTCCTCCGTCGAGCCGATCTTTTTTCAGAAGACATCTGGGACATGCTTAGGACGTTGAAACCAAGTTTTTTAAGTTCAGCCTCGATGTCTGAAGTGGGCGTTTTGCTGCCAAGGCCTTTTAGCACAACACTAAAGGTGTCTCGGCTGCCACTTGAGATGCGGGAAATTTCGATGTTTTGGTTGCGAAGAAAGTTTAGTGCACTGTTAAGATCCGTCTTGCTCTGGAATAAAATTTTGCAAAGTTCACTTTCAAGCTTGACTTGAAAATTATTGGTGCAGATTTCTCGCAGGGGGTCAGCGATTTCGAACCAGCGGTCATCCGACGAGATGTAGACGTCAAGGCTAGTCGTGTTTTCCTCCGGCGGCTTGGATCTGTCAATCATCACTGTGGGCGTGATGTCTTTAGCGGGGACGCATTTTGATTGGTCCTCAGTGGCCGTCTTTTCGGATGGGGCCTGGCTTGCCGCTTGGGATTGTGGGATAGCTTGTGCTGTCGAATTAACGGTCGACGAAGGTGACCGTTAGAATAAATTCTGGTTCTCCGGAAATGTCACTGGAAACGAGATTTTTCCGGGACACGTTCGATTTTCCTGGAACGGTACTTGGTTGTGGGACTTCGGTTGTAGTTTCGAAGTCTGCGCAAGTGCTTTTCGGTTTTAGGCTTGCTTCAGCTGGTGTGAAGTCTAGCTTGTTGATACCAAGTTTTTCCAGGTTTTTCCGGATTTCTAGCTTTTTCATTTTCGCGAGTCCAGGGTACTCGTCATAGAAGCATGGGCTGGGGAAGTTGATCAAATATTTGATGCCACCTTCTGTGAGAAATTGAAGTCGTTTAATTTCCTTGGGTTCCGATGCTTCTGTGATTTTCCCGAAGTCCAGGAAGGCATTTTGGAAGGTGAGACCTTTGTTCCACGCTTTGAAAGATGTGCTGTCTGCTTGCAAGAGGCAGTTGAAGTCGTCTTTAATGCCCTCGAAGAAATCTTTCATGGACTGTACATGTTCCGCTGTGGTCTTTTGGATACGAAAATTCTCGGTGAGTCGGTGCCGGCCGGAGTTGTTCGGTTTTGCTATCACATTGTGAAAAACGCACACAGGGATATTTTCAATATCGTTTGAGAGAGCCATATCGGTGTTGAGTTAAGCTAGAAGGGGGAGAAATTAAATGCTATTGAGGCCCGGCTGAGTACGGGCTGTGAGCTAAGGGGTGATTTAGCTTGTAGAGCAAAAAATTGCATGACCGTCACCTTCGGTGGCCGTGACGATTGATGAGCAAAAAGCGCATCGTAGAACGTAGAACGTGGGGATTTATGGCAGTACCTGTTTTTTTAAACACTAGCTGCCCTCATTACAGGCTCGCTTTCAACATCAACAGGCACAAATCAGAGAATTGCTTTAGTTTCAGTTTTCTTTGTTCGGATGAACAACTAATTTGATTGGCTAATAAGGTGCTTTTGCACTCATCCCATATTAAGAAACCAAAGAATGGAAAGGAAAAGGTGTTTTGGATTCCAACTGGTAAAATCCAGATTGTGGCGATAGCAATGATTCATTAAATGAAACGTCGCATCTTTTCTAATGCCAGAGATATTTGGAAAAACAAGTATGTTATGGCATGACGACTTCTATGTCATGATTATGCTTTCATATATTGGCGTCAATGTTGTTGATGGATCCCAGCAAGTTATATCTAATATAAATTAAATGAATGCGCTGCGATTCTCAGCGTGGGAAAGAATGTAGGAGGATGTTAACTTTTTAAATTAATATTTGAAATGGGATTTTAGATTTTCAGAATGAATACTTTAAGGGGGAAATTGCGATCATGACAATATACATCAATCCCGCTTATAACATTTTCCCGCTAAGTACGACTTATTTTCGTGGTCTCAACTCAAATTATATACTTTATAATTCTCATTAAGATTCCCCGTTTAAAGCGTTTTTCCGCTTACAATATTTTTTTATAACGGTTTATGAAAAACGTTATAAGCGGGATCCATTGTAATAATGTATGAAAGTATGTAAACAGAATAGAACTTTAAATCCTTTTTTTTGTTAATATCAGTGAGTTTCCATTAACTGAATTAGAAATTACGTTGAAATTCAGAGGTGCTCATAACTTATTTTTTGATTTTTACTTACATATTCTTATGGCACATCATATAAAGACTTGACAAATATAGAAGTTTTGAATTTAAAAAGAATCAGCATTATTTAAATTTTAATCATAAAATACACTGAAGAGGCCGTGCAAAACTGATACGACAATCTCATGCAATTTGAACGTCACCTTTGTCAATGGTTGCATCTGGCAGTGCATTGTAGAATTGATATTCATCTGGTAATACTAGTAAAGGTTTCGTGTTGATAATATTTCGATAATAGTGATGAAAAATAGTTTTACGCAGTATTGTAAAGTTCTTAAAAATTGTTAAATTTCGTGTATCACATTGAAACTTATTTTTGCATCAAATAACTTATTTTAACTAAAATTTAATAGAATATGTATTCAAATTAGGATAACAAAACTTTACTGTTACCGAGATAAAAAGAAATATGTTTTAATCAGTCGATTAACGTTAATTGTTTTGCACTGACAGCGGGAAAGTTACCGTAGAAGAGTTTTTTACATGGAGAAATTCGTTTTTCGCATATTAAATTCGTATAGCATTGGGAACTTTCATGTTTTATGCAATTTAATTTTTGTCATGCGTTGTCCTACTATAGCGGCTTTTTTAATTGGGTTATAGAAACCTTTTTAATTATTAGTTTAAATAAAATCATTCCAATTAGCTTTAGTAAATATCTATGACCGGAAAGTTTATACATTTATATCCATCACTGAAAAAAATTCCTGAGTAGAGTTTCACAGTCGTTAAATGGTGGTAGGATGTATTTACGTTGCCATGTATATGCTATATGTATATCAAGCTTAATAAGTAATTAAATTTGATTTCATTTCAGCGGAATACGTAGTCATGCAGTTTGGTCGTGTATCGGATGATGTGTTTACTATGGACTACAGTTACCCTATGTGTGCCCTCCAAGCTTTTGCTATTGCTCTCTCGAGTCTTGATAGTAAACTAGCTTGTGAGTGAAGAATGTGTCTAGTCAAAAAAGTTTATGTATAATACAAAATATAATGGAGTGAAGAAATCCGAGACTAAAATGAGAGAAGAAACAGTGTTCATATGTCCATATGATTATACATATGACTACCCAGAAAAATGACAAAGATGCTATTAGTTTCATTGGTCATTCCAATTTGAAGACGGTGTAAAGAGTAGCACAATATGGTGGAGAGAAACATTCCAATTGTGTAACATTGTAATGAGTTGTTAGCATCTTGATGTAAACTAGAATGAGTCTGAATGATATATATATATATATATACATCTCTTTTTCCCCTAGTGATGATAATGTTTGTGTTATAGAAAAATATTGTAACAGATCAATTATAAAATCTATTGATGTGTATAAGTTTTCTGCTATATTTTTTCGTATTTTTAAATATGTGTTAATCCTTTATGCGGTTTTTAAAGTTTCACTGATTTGCATTATAACTGCCACAGTGGAAATCACTAAACCCTCTGTAAAATGGCATACATATTTTTCCGATTTTGTTCAGGTGATAATGCTTTCCTCTCCGAATCCGAGAGTAATAAACCGCGGAAGAGAAATACTCTAGATTTTTATTATTATTTATACTATACGCATATTCCTATACTATCCCGAAGAGAAAAAAAACAGAATATTTCGAACACCTTCTCTATTTTTATATTATCAAAATAAGAACAAAATCTGATTCCACTATCTGGCAGTTTGATTTGACAGGCTGTGAGGGGAAGGGGTAGATAACATCTTTAAAAGTTAAAAAAGAACGCAGTATCTGGGCTCGTCTTTGCCGAAATAAGAGGGTTTTAAGGAGGCACGATATCTCATAATTTCGGAAATACAAAGCTTCAAGTTAGGCGAGGTATCTCGTCAGTGCCGCTGAGAGGGTTGAAGGTGATGTGATCAAATTACCCAAAAGCATCTATATTGGAAACTATAGGGACACAAATACACGGTATGTCTTTCTGATTCTATGTGAAATTATGTGTGAGTGACACACGTATGAATAGTAAAAAAAACGTAAGCATGAATTCTCATACATTTAACCCTGGAATATTATCCATCCTATAGACGTACATTTAAACTATATGCTTAATGGAAAGTTCATGCTTTAGGGATGACATTTATACGGCATATTATTAAAATAACATCTATAAGGACCGGTAATATAAGAGCGTCTATGTGTCGTTGTTACGATAAAAGCCCGAAAAACGCTTGTAAACGTATACATTTCGGACTTTTAACAAGCACTTCGCGGTAAAAGCTGACATTTAACAACTTTCATGAAAATAAGTAAAAAATGCGAATTTTCTCATTTTCATAAATTTGAAAGCTTGTTATTTCCGTATTTTCACGTAATTTTGGCTTTGCCGACTTTTTCATAAAAATGTGAAAATACGGGAATGTCCCAGGAAATACCGGACGTATGGTCGCCCTACTCATGCCTTCCAGAGTTCCGCTGCAAAAATCTCCCAAACAAAACTCAAGTCTATCCATTGAAGATTGACACATTCCAGGAGGGAAAGAAATTAAAAAAGCAGCATCTAGCTGAGCGTGTGTAGGGGGCCTTAACAGTGCCGGATTCAGATTTTTGGAGGCTCTGAGCACTTGAATGGTTTTGGTGTCCCCTCCCCTGGTCCTTACAAGTATATTTTACTCGATATTGAACCTATAAATAAATATAAATAAATGAAATTTTATATTTCCGAAGTAGTTAATCTAAGGAAGAATTATAGTGTGAATATTTCTAAGCATGGTATTGAAAAGAGGACTTCCCCCCCCCCCCTGAAAGAAAATTCAAGTTCCCTTGCGGGGACCCACGTCCTCTCACTTGCCGATCGAGCGTACTACACCACAAAGCGAACGAACCCTCTTTGCTTAGAGCTTGTGTGTGCTGAATGGGGCCGTACATGGACAGCCAGACCTACCTCAGGCTAAAGCTCACTATTTCTGACATTGCCACCAGATGGCAATTTATCCAAAAATGATGTCACTTTCTGCTACGAAAATTTTGACAGCGGTCCATGTTAGGTCTGGTTGTCATGTATGGCCCCGTTCAGCGCACACGAGCTGCGAGGAAAGAGGATTCGTTGGCTTTGTAGTCTAGTGTGCTCACCCGGCAAGTGAGAGGAAGTGGGTTCAATGCCCCACAAGGCCAGGGCCGCAACTAGATACTTTGTCATCCGGGGCAAGCCGGCATTTCGGCACCCCTTGTAATGTAGAAGCAGCAGTTAAAGGGTGAATTCGGCACCCCTTTCTTGTTCAGCGCCTGAGGCACCAGATCCGCCTGCTTCCCCCCCCCCTCCCAGTTGTGGCCTTGCGCAAGGCCAGTTGAATTTTCTTTCCTGGATTTATCTTCGCATCAGCCAGCTGTCGAAACCATCGTAATCTTCGATAATAACTCTTCGATTTTCTTTGGAATATCTTTGGAAGTTTCTGGAATGTTTCTTTCATATTTTCCAAAAAGACATACCTCAGATTAAAATTTTTTTTAAAGATATTTTATAAGCACCAACTTCTTGTTTGGATTTCATGAACGGCTTCTAAAGCAACCACTGAATTTTAGCATGGCCCATATTACTCAGATGTACCTTATACTTGGTGAACCACGGTCATTTGGGTACCTTTTATTTGATACATTTTTGAGTTGCAATATACATTTATTAGAATTTCTTTTACTTCTACAGTGAATGAAACTAAGGCTACGTTTCCGCCCTGGACCGGTTCGCTCCTCCTTAGAGATCGACCTGGAGGCCACGGGTTCCCCCGAAGCCACCATATCGACATCGGGCTTAGTGCGGACGCCCGATCTACATAGCACTACTGGGGTTAGAACTCCCAACTCTTCAAGCCATCCGCCAGGTCAGGCTCCCAAAGTAGCTGGGTTACACGAACACGCCACGGTTCGCAGCGGATAAAATTAGGGCTGGGATCATACTATAAAAGTTTTTGTTTAAATATTTTTTTCAAAACGGAAAAAAAAAACCAATAACCCCGATACGCTACTAGTTTTAAGAACTTTTCAAAAACGTAATAGTGTCATTCCGGCCTATGGCCTCTTTACACCTATATTCTAGGAGTGCTAGATCAAACTAAAAAGGGTATAGGCTGCGTAGCCTATGCAATTTAGGAAAAAAAAAGGTTCTATGCAAAATTTCAAACTATGAGCGTACTGGACTGAATGAGTCTCAGAGAACACCATAATTTTTGACGCATTTCTTTGGGCTGGGAACACGGCAGCGAGTTTTCGGGGTTAGTTTACTGGTGTGGGTTATATACCAGAGGAGCGCTGAAACACAGTCTCGCACGAGTAATAATAATTAAAGATAAGATAACGCTCTTGAATTCATCATCATCCATTCATTCATTGCATCACCCCTGAAACCATGTAACTGATAATTCCCCATTCACAAAGATTTACAGTTCCCGTCGTCATCTATTGCTCTTAATGCGTGCGTCTCTTGGACACAGTCCGCAGCAATTAAGCGCTCTCAACCACGACCACCTAGATAACCTAGGTTATCTAGGTGGTCGTGTCTCAACACGGCCCTCATGGCAATTAGATCTATTTACAATTTGTGACAGTATGCAAATCGGTAGGCAGGTATTTTTATCTAGGGGGGGGGGGGGCTCAGAAAAATCAGTTTACCCAAGGGCCTTATGATGCTGTTAAGAGAGCCCAAGCTTACTTCATGAAAATGGCACGAATTCTGATTTCAAAAAACTCAGCATTAACGGGAACTCTAGTTTGTAATATTAATTTTTCTGCATTAGTGCGATAATTTTAATGACGATCTTCAGCTATACAATCAATCGAAAATTCTATGATTTTTTGCCGTCTGCTGGAAAACAATTGTACAAAAAAAAACCCTATTTTATTAACTTTTTGTGGTGCCCCTTTTTTCCTGATGCCCTAAGCACGTGCTTATTTCGCTCAATGGTTAATACGACCCTGGGCCTTTAGCTGCAAAATAACACTTTTTAAATGCTACATCATGGAAGATGTGGGGGACAAAAGAATTAGTTTGTCTCCAGCTTCTCGAAACTGCACAAGAATTGTAAGGTTCACCACAATCGTTTGAGCTGAAAGAGAGGAGGGGGCAGGAGCGGTTTAAGTGAGGGTGCAAGAGGTGCTGTGCACCCGGGCGGTAGGTTGTAAGGGACGGCCGCTCAGACACAAAAAACTTCAAAAATTTCCAACAGTAAAAATTCACGTGACATCACGCTTTTGAGGCATACGCTGACAACAGAGTTGTTGAGCAAGCTCGTGGAAAAAGACGGCCTGGGACGGTATACACTATCTACCAATAAGTATTTGGACACCTATGCAAATGACGATATCTGCGGTCCTGAGATATGTCACGCCCTCCGCCGGTATATATCGTGTAGGAAACAACATCGGCATTAGTCGCATGCAAGATGCCGCGCAGTTCGGAGCTCTCTGATTTCGAGAAAGGTATAATTATCGGGTATCACAAAAATGACCGATCCTTAAGGGACATATCTAGCGAGATGAAGTACCCAAAATCGACAGTGGCCTATGTGATTAAGAAGTGAAAGGTGAGCTGTGATTGTCGGAATTTGCCCCGAGTCGGCAAACCAACGAAACTGGGAGATAGAGACCGACGGGTGCTGTCCAGAGAAATTCGGAAGAACCGCACCCAACCGATGGCCCTCATCCGCGAGCAGTTTCAACAGGCATCCGGGAGTATTGTTTCAATGAATACCATCCGTAAGGAAGCACATTTGATTGGTTTTCATGGACGTGCTGCTGCCCATAAGCCTTTGATCACAAAGTCCAACCGCGTTGCTCGGTTAATGTGGTGCAAAGCACATCAAAATTGGACCGTAGATCAGTGGAAACGGGTTCTTTGGAGCGACGAATCAAGGTTCACCCTCTACCGTTCGGATGGCAGGGTCTGGGTCTGGCGTCTGCCTGGAGAACGTTTCCTGCCAGAATGCATTGTGCCAACAGTCAAGTTCGGCGGAGGTGGAATTATGGTCTGGGGGTGTTTCTCCTGGTATGGACTGGGACCCTTGGTCCCCATTCATGGTGAGCTCAACGCCGATGCCTACTGCACTATTTTGGATGACAATGTGCTTCCTACCTTGTGGCAGTTTTACGGGGTGGACCCCTGTTACTTCCAGGACGACAATGTCAGCTGTCATACTGCGAGGTTAACCAAGGCTTGGTATGGTGCCAATGGGGTTCATCGAATGGACTGGCCTGCCCAGAGCCCAGACCTGAACCCTATCGAGAACCTCTGGGACGAGTTGGATCGCCGAATTAAGGGGTGCCCTACCTGTCCAAAATCGGTGAAGGAACTGACATGTCTTCTCCAAGCCGAGTGGAAGAAAATACCATTATCCGTCACACAAGGACTTGTGGAAAGTATGCCCCGGAGGGTTCACGCTGTAATTGCCTCTCGTGGAGGTTCTACCAACTATTGATTTTGAATAAAGTTAGTTTTTCTTTTCTATCACAGGTGTCCAAATACTTATTGGTAGATAGTGTATACATTTATACGTATATATATAATATCAGAAACAAAAATATAATTTATCACAAGAGCAAGGGTGCATTTTGGTGCTCATATATATATAAGATCTTTGGCGATTTCGAAAAACATTAGCTAGCAAAATTACTATAAATTGAATTCAATGAATTTTCCAAGACAATCGTAATCAATCAGAATTTGTAAATTACAGTTATTACGATTGATATCATATATAACTGCATAATAACATATTTTTTCCCAAATTTGTAAACGAGTTCATGATTTTAGGTAATTCATGAACAATTAAAAATGATTAATTAATTAACTAATTAATTATTAAAATTAATAATTAAAATTAATAATTAAAATTAATAATTAATTATTGAAATTAATAATTAATTAGTTAATTGATTATTATCTTCATTACCATCAGAATAGTTGTGATTAATAAATGACAAACTTTTTCAAATTTATAAAAATTTGAAAATTCTCAATTTTACTAATTTTAACGAATTTGAGACTAATTAGTTAATCAATTATGATCTTAATTAACATCAGGATATTTGCGATTAATAAATGACAAGCTTTCGAATTTATAAAAAATAGAAAAATCGAAATTTTAGTAATTTTCACGAATTTGAATTAATCAATTGCGCTTTAATTAACATCAGTGTCGTTGCGATTAATAAATGACAAGCTTTTAAATTTATGAAAATGAAAAAATTTGCATTTTACTCATTTTCATGAAAGTTGGTAAATGCCAGCGTTTACCGAAGTGCTTGGTAAAAGTCCGAAATGTATACGTTTATAAGCGTTTTTCGTCGGGTTTTTACCAACTCGACTTCGTAAAACCCAGGTTTTACCAACCTTCGGGCTTTTACCGTAACATATATACCCAAGAATATTGTTTTGAATTTGTGTTTGTGATTGAAAAAGCTTTTTGCATTTGCTTACAAGGGCTTTAGGACCGCTTCAAAATAAAATTGACGCAATATATGTGAATACATGTAAATGCTAAATTTTTACATTATGGTAGAAATTACGCAAACAATTATATGATCGGGATAGGGAAAGAAAAAAAGTGAAATTCTAAATAAAATAGAAAACAAAATATGAATTTTCAAAAAAACAAGAATTACAAATCACTTTGTCCATACAAATTCATCTCACATTTGAAAGGGAAAAGGTTTAAATACGATGTACATTAAGAGAAAGAGATTTTATCGGCATTTTCATCTTGTGCTTAAACTTTTGAGACGGACTATACTGACCAAAATAATAATTGAAAAAAATCGAAAATGCAGAAGTGGAAATTTTAACTGTCTCTACATTTTAAACAGTCTGTTTATTTTGGGAACAATTTTTTTAATCGATTGTAAGAAATGAAGATAATTGCGCTCGCGCGCTTTTTCATTTGTAGGTGGCAGCACTGAACTCAAACAAGTTCAAATAAATTTCAATAAATTCGTAATTTCGTTCGTAATTTTTTCTATTATCATCACAGAGACAAAGAGATTTTTTTTAAAAATCGTATTCGGATGTTACGGCATTTTTACTAGAACTGGAACTAAACGCTTTCTTATCATTCATACTCGCTAGAACTAGAGTAAATTTAGGGGGGGGGGCGGGAAAAACTAATTTTCATGAGCTACGTGTGTGTGAATTATGTTATATAATTCATGTAGTTTAAATCATTATAGCCTAAATCATTACAATTTATGAAAAATTTAAATCAAACAATAAATAGTCATACGAAGTTTATTTTAGAGTTACTGGACGTCATAGGCGGAGATAGACTTGGAAGTCTGGTGGTTCACGGTCATTATTCCTGGTGGGGGGGGGCACGATGATGATGATGTCAATTCAAATATACATATATACATTAGATTAGTCGACTTCACCTTTGACCCTGGGAGGCAATACCCCCACACCCTCCCCGTATCTCCGCCCATGCCGGACGTACTCCTTTAGAAGGACATGTCCTCATTTCAAGTATCCTCACGTTTTAGAAAATTCACCCTTTTTTCAAACGCTCAAATACGATTCATCACATCTCTCTAACATATTTTGATAACAATGACAATGCTATCAGAATTTTAATCAAAGAAAAAGATCCTAATGTGACACTAGAATTGTCGTATTTGCGAGGGATGTTCAGAATTCTCTGGCAATCTCTCGCTAGTGAAGTTTTCATAGAGACGAAGTATGCAAATTGTCATCTGAATCTCTATACTGTTTCATTAAAAATAGATTTCTACCCCTATCATATCACTCTTCAGGAAAGAAGACATCCGCACTAACTAGAATTAATCAGAAGCACATGGGCGGAGATTGAAGTCAGCGTCAAAGTTGAAGCCGACTGATCTAATGTATTTACGTACATATGAATTGCCATCATCATCATTCCCCCACCAATCATTGTGCCCCTCCAGATTATCAAGTCCATCTCCGCCTATGCAGAAGCACCTACTGAAAAGATCGAAGTAAAAAGTATTAATTAAATTCATTCATTTAGCTTAAATTTACGAGATTGAATTAAAAAATTAAAATAAACAAATAAATAAAAGAAGTTGGAATTCAATTCATTCAAAAAATTATTTTTCTCCTGAAAAAAAAAATAGGTTTATTTATTTCTACCTTTTTGAAGAAAATCCCCACAACTAAGGGGGAGCAGGTGGGTTTGGTGCCGGACCAGAGAGAGCGCGAATTTCAACCTTTAACCTCTCTTTCAACATTACAAGGGGCACCAAAATGCGTGCTCGTCCCGGCTGACCAAGCATCTAGTTGCAGCCCTGCCTAATTTACCCATGTCAAATTCAACTCACCATAAGTATTTATAATATGGCTAAACGTGAGCAATTTAGTTGCTAAACTTTTACACTGTGCACTGTATTCCCTTTCATCTTCAAAACAATATTCATTGTTTATTTGATTGCGTTCCCAGCCACATGTAATGAACCAAAAATTAGTTTCTTCTGCAAATTATTTCATCAAATCTATTCATAGTTTAAATTCTCTCACAAATGAAACATTTGTTCCACCCTTTTTTCAATTATTATTTTGGCAAAATAGGCAATTTGTCAAACAGGTGGCAGAAAAAATAGGAAAACAAATTGCCCATGTGTCAAATTTTATGAGTAATTTGTGTGTTTGAAAATGAGTATGGTGATGACCAGGAGAGATCCGGGTGTTGATGGAATTTGCATTTATACGCTTGTTTTCACTGCAAGGGCGTTTTTTTAGTTTTTGAGCATTTTTTTGGCATTTTCACGATATTTTTTCACTTTTCAAATTTTTTGACAATGGAAAAGATTGAGAAAATTATATTGCTAAATTTAATGCTAGGTGGTGACGGTAGCGCAATTGACTCCGTATGAATGAGACGTAGTTGTAGATACATTATCTTTAATTATGATGCTATATAGAAGATATTATTTACAGGTTACATATATTAAGAGAAAGAAAGACGACGTTGGTGCATCTCGTGTGAGAGCTGGAGCTGAACTGATGTTCTCACACACATGGCCCTTCGGACCCTCCGAAGGGGCATCCGGTCACGTGATCATCTCGTGTTTCAGTACAGAATGTACTGAGATTCTTTCACGTGACCAGAGCATGCTTGTTAAGAGAGAGCCAATGTACAAAGTAATAATAATAATACATATAAGAATATATATTGAGGCTCTACAGTACCCCCTCCCCAGTGTCAATGTTGGACACGATAGGGCGCGGTAGCCCGGTCGATAAGATGCTCGCCTAAAGTACCAAAGGATGTTTAGAGGTGTCGCGAGTTCGATACCCGGTTCGTCCTTGTCAGAAAACTTTCCTGACAGGGGTACAACAAAAACGGCGACTTGACCGCAGCAAAAAATTGCTACCGCAGGGGGGCCCCCATCGAGGGGTTAGCGTACCAACCTCTCGATGAGTATAAGAAACAAGCCTGCCGTTCGGAATCGGCAATAAATTGTAGGTCCCGGTCTAATTAGCCCTCGTGTGCAGAAAATGACCGTGGTGCGACAAAAATGATCAATGATCAAATGATTGGACACGATAAAAATCCGTGAACCGGACTCGACGTCTAGATCGTGTGGTCACTGGTGGCTTCGATTTCGTGGTCGAGTTCTCTGACGTAGAGTCGTTAGTTTGCGTTTTCGCCACCAGTGGCGTTGTATCTTCCAAGAAGTAGAATGCTGTTTTTAAGCGGTCGATGGAAACCGAAACTGTTTTGCCATTGATGTCAAGTTTGAACACTTTTTCATTTTTGTCAATGACAATAAAGGGACCATCATATGGTCTCTGGAGGGGACGACGGACACTATCACGACGTAGTAATACGCGAGTAGCATTCATCAGTTCTGGATACACAAATGTAGCACGTTTTCCATGATGTTTTGTTATCGTTGGACGGAGCTGCTGCATGTGGCCCCGTAACTTATTTACGTAGTCACAAGGGTCAATGTTGACATTCGTTGAGTCGAAAAATTGGCCGGGAAGACGCAAGGGTGCACCAAACACGAGTTAGGCTGGCGTACACTGCAGGTCGGCTTTTAGAGCGGCTCGGTAGCCCAGAAGTATAGTTGGTAATACTTCGGTCCAACGTTCGGTGTTATGGCATTTAATGGCCGTTTTTAGTGGTCGATGAAATTCCTCAATCAAACCATTCGCTTGAGGATGGAAAGCGGTAGTTCTAGCTCGTTCGGTGCCTAGAAGTTGTAGGAGAGAGCGGAAAAGGTGGGACTCAAATTGTCGACCTTGATCAGTTGTTATAACTGATGGAGCACCATAACGGGATACCCAACAGTTATAAAAGGCTTCCGCTACAGTTGGAGCTGTGATGTCTTTTATCGGTTGTGCTTCTGGCCAGCGGGAAAAACGATCGATCATGGTCAAACAGTAAGAATAACCATTTGATGGAGTTAATGGACCCACTATGTCCAGAAGAATGTGGTCAAATCTTGCAGATGGCATAGGAAATTCTTTCAAAGGAGATTTGACATGTCTGTGAATTTTACTTTTTTGACAAGCCATGCAAATTTTTGCCCATTTTGTTATTTCCTTATTGATACCAGGCCAAACAAAGCGAGAACGGATTTGGTGGATCGTTCTTCTGATGCCTGGGTGCGCTAAGTTATGAACATGATCAAACACCGTTTTCCTATACTGCACAGGAATGTAAGGATGCGCACTTCCAGTGGAGATATCACAAATTAAATCTATGTCAGATTCGGGAAGTTTCATTTTTTTCAATTGTAAGCCAAAATTTGAATCACCCATCAATTTTGATAATTCATCATCTGTTGCTTGAGCTTCAGCGATTTCATTGTAATTAATTGGGCTTGGCATTGAAATAGCACATATGCGGGACATTATATCGGCTGCTATGTTTTCTGAGCCAGGAATATGACAAATATCACTCGTGAATTGGGAAATGAAATCCAAATGTCTGGTTTGGCGACGCGAGCATTTGTCATGCTTCTGCCGAAAAGCATAGACCAAAGGTTTTTGATCTGTAAATAGAGTGAACTGACGTGCTTCGAGCATGTGTCGAAAATATTTGATAGAAGAATATGCAGCCAATAGTTCTCTGTCATATGCGCTATAGCGTGTTTCCGCTGGAGTGAGTCTGCGAGAGAAAAATCCTAGCGGTTGCAAAGAATTGTCCACTACCTGGTGTAATGCACCACCAATTGAAAAATCAGATGCATCAACATGAAGTGCAAGTTTTGCAGATGTGGAAGGATGAGCTAATAGAGTGACATTAGCTAGTTGCTCTTTGCATTGATTGAATGCTGCGAGTGCAGAATCGGTCCATTCAATTTTACGATTATCTTTTTTACGGCGTGAGCCCTTTAGAAAATCGTGTAAGAGTATTTGCGACTCAGCAGCGTGTTTTATGAACCTTCTATAAAAATTTATTAGACCAAGAAATTTTCTCAACTGAGAAATTGTGTCAGGTCTCTTGAAATCTAATATTGCTTGCACTTTGCTAGGTAATGGTTTAATGCCAAGAGGAGTGATTAAATGACCTAAAAATTCCAAATTATCTACACCTAATACACATTTAGAAATATTAAGTTTCAAGCCATACTTGTGTAAACGCTCAAATATTTGCCTCAGGTGATTTTCGTGCTCTTCAACAGATGATGAATATACGAGGATATCATCTAAATATGCATAACAGAAAGATAAACCTCTTAACACCTCGTGCATAAAACGCATAAATGTTTGAGGCGCATTTACTAAACCAAAACAAAGCCTAGTATATTCGAACAGACCCCATGGTGTTGTCACCGCTGTTTTAGGAATATCAGGTTCAAAAATAGGGATCTGATGATACGCTTTGAAAATATCTAATTTTGAAAAAATTGACTTACCATGAAGTGCATTACTGAAATCACTTAGGTATGGGATGGGATAGGAATCGAATTCTGTGACAGAATTTAATTTTCGATAATCTCTCACTGGTCGTACAGATGTTTCCGACTTCGGAACAATATGCAATGGTGAAGACCATGAACTTTTTGAAGGACGAATTATTCCTTGTTGTAACAAAAAATCGAATTCCGTCTTCACCTTCTCAAAGTGTTGAGGGTGAAGCCGTCTCGGTCGAGAACATATTGGAGGACCTTTAGTCACTATGTGGTGAACTGTGTCGTGTGATGCAGGTTCGCCTATTAAGCACGGATTTGTGATGTCTGGGAATTCAGAAAGAATTTTCTCGTACTGAGATGGGCCCACTGTGGAAATTGAGAGATGAGCCGTTTGATGCACTGATCCCAGTGAATGAAGTGATGTGCTAGAGCTAATGAGACGACGCTTTTTCAAATCTACCATGAGATTGAAATTGCGCAGAAAATCTGCTCCGATGATAGGGCACGAAACCTTGGCGACGACGAATGTCCATGGAAAATTTTGTCGCAAACCCAGATCTAGAACAATATTTTTGGTACCGTAGGCCGGTATTGACGTCTGGTTTGCTGCGTAGAGACGAAATGTAGAGCAGGGAGTTGTGGAAGCAATCGCTGACGGCGGAACGACACTAATTTCACTGCCCGTGTCAACGAGATATTTTATTCCCGTTTTACGATCATGGATGAACAACCTGCTGGTCTCTGAGCTCATGTTCGCCATGCCAGCTATGACGGAGCTCCTTCGTTTTTTGGTGCGCTGAAGTTCATGGCCCCCACATGCTAGTGCCGGGCCCGCAGGCCAGGATTTTTCGCGGGCCCCCTACCCCCCCCCCCCGAAAAATTTTGTGTACCTCCCTTGAGAAAAGATTATGATGTATTTTTTCAGTAAAAAAAAAAAAAAAAAAAAAACCCTTTCGGGAAGAAAAAAATGTTGAATGCCCTTCCCCCCCCCCCCATGAGAAAATCCTGCGTACGATACGGCATTTGTATATACAGCAAAACATCGCTACAACGATAATCGATAATAAATACATCTACAATGATATTTTTTTTAAATCTTGTTTGGAATTGCCTGGCTTAATGTTAAACTCTCAGTACAACGACATCATCTACTATGATAAACGCCTCTATAACCCGATATTTTTAGGAGAATTTTGAAATCGCTACAACAATATTTTTTATATTTTGTTCAAAATCGTTTCGAATTTAATTTTAACTTCACCACTTGTTCCCTTTCTTTTGAAGACGTCTGATGACATCAATATTTTGCACTAAATGATCACCGAAAGCTAACGTTATTTGTATTCCTGCACTATGTGAACGACACAAAAGCATATGCGGTAAACTTCTGTACAGGGACATCTAAGTGAATTTTATAAATAAACTAATCAATTACAATTTTTTGCAACGAATAAATACATAAAAGCGTATTTTCCGATAATATTAACAATGCCGATATAGAAAAAATTACAATAGCATAAATTTGATCACACGTGAGGATAATGTTACCTCTTCAATCCCTCTACCACAATAATTTTTTTTTGGTCCGTAGAATACTGTTATATCGAGGTTTCACTGTATATTTAAACTAAATAATAAAATATAATTGTGTGTGTGATAAATATTATCACATTTCGAGATATGATTATGGGATTTGTATATAATTTTACGCAATACAATAGAGCTCCCCTATGAGCCAGTTAAAAGAACGAATTGGTTAGGCGATATGGTTTTCCCATAGAAACTTGTGATTGCCATTTTCACGAGGGTGGGGGGTTACGTTCTTTTTTCCTGCAATAATTTTATAATAATTTTCCCTATAATCTCGGCTCGGGGGGGGGGGAAGGTTAGAATCCTAAACCCCCCTTTGCATACGCTAATGGTGATCGTGATCCATGGTCGGCAGGGACGCAACTGGGGGGGGGGGACAAGAAGGTATCTTGCCCAGGACAGAAGAGTGAGTAAAATTCACCTTTTATAGCCTCTTCTTTAAAATTACGGGGGGGGGGGATGTCAAAATATGTGCTTACCTCAGCTGATCAAGCATTTAGTTGCGGCCCTGATATCTAGTGTTCAATGTCAGTCTCTCGATTAACGATAATACCTCTATTATGGTATTTTTCTTCGTCCGCAGAATATCGTTATATCGAGATATCACTGCAGTTTTATCATGCATAATACTAGCTACAATACCCGGCGCTGCCCGTGTTTTCTTCATTTATTGGGAGGATTGGAAAAGTGACAAACCATTACAAAGGAATAAATACATAATACTGGCAGGATTAAAGAAGTGACAAGCCATTGTAAAGGCACGTGTAAAACGCATTACTAGGGAACCACGGTAACCAAAGTAAACATTCCGAAAGTGATTGTTGAGGCCCAGAAACCATTGTTGCCCGACGATTTTTCGTCCATTTCGGGTATCTGCCCTTCTCTGACGAACTTTTAAAGTAGCCTATAGTTCAATCCGGGCCCTGTTTGGTATATATCCAAATTTTGGCGACGATCGATCTAAAATTGTGGATTTGTATTGAGAACATACACACAGACAGAAAATCAATTATATATAGCACAGTATCAAATTTATCTTTAGTTTCTCTCAGATAAGATATCCACCATATCTCTATAGTTTCGTTGTTCACCAAGCAAGCAAGTATACTCATACTACACCAAATGAAACTACTGTAGAATCTCTACACATGACGAACCAGTTTGAAACGTGTTTTACACAAAACAAAATTTCTATCCAAACGTTTAACTTCAATTTAGAACATCAAAGATTATTCCTATAACGCACGGGTTCTCAAACTGTGCGCCTCCAACCTTTGTCATCGTGTGAGGTTTTCGAAAATATTCTTTGTTAAACAGCTCTGGAGAGCCGGTGGAGCTCGCAGATAAGCATTGAATAGGGGAAAAGGGCGCCTTGCTCTAACATGAAGTTATTCCATGCGATGATTTTTTTGATAAAACGAAGCGATTCCGTTATGCCAGGCGATTCACTACAGGCGTGCAAAAAGAATAAATAAATTTAGTGAATTAAAGAGTTAAAGTAATAATACTGAAAACTGTTTTCATTGGCCTTGGTTGAAGCACCGGTCTGAAAAATTGTGTGTGAGAACTGAAATAAATCAAATATTTATGTTCACTTCATCTATTCAACTAAGCAACTTTACAATTCTGTTAGAGTCGTTTATACGACGTTCAAGAGGCCGAGTCAAAATGTTTCATAAAACGTTTTATGTATAAATACAAATACAACGCCACAACAGGCAAATTGCCCAACGAGGTGGCTGACTTAAGAACATCATGGATCCCCGAGAAATTTTTTGGAGGCCCTACCTACTACTACTACACCATACATGCACCCCGCCCACACCCCTCCCCCCGCGGAACCCCCCCAACGAATCGGTACATGCGGGAATGTGCGTGTACGTGTAGTGAAACCTGACGTGAAGTTTTGTTGTTTCTCTGTAATGCTTGTTATGTGTAGTGCTGCCATCTGCCACTAGTTTTTCTGACTATGAGTGAAGTGTTATGATTGAATGATTTATCGTTGTAGGACTGTTGCTCTCTGTGGCGAGACTTTTTAACGGGGAGATCGGCTCGCATTTGCGCCTTGAAGTTGGGAACCACAGAAAACCAACTTCAGCCGACCACCACTGTGGGGTTCGAACCCGGATCCTCGCATCGCGAGTCCGTCACTATAACCACTCGACCACCACAGCGGCCATAAGTCGAAGTGAATATAACAGCCTTTTTAAAAAATTATCCCCCCCCCCATACATATAAAATGTTATAAAATTTTATGCGTTTAGTTGAATTCCAATTCTGTTCTAAAAAAATATTTCATACTTGAGAGGAAATTAAATCACATTTCAAATCATTTAAAGAAATAAAATTTGGCACAACATCACCTTTGGGACACGACATTGAGTACAAAATTGCAACAAAATCTTCTCGACCTGCTAAAATTTCCCCATCTTGGACTTTTTTTTTGGCAGTAGATGATTTTCAATCAGGAGCTTGCTCTTTGGTTGTTTCTCTACTTTATAATCGTTTCAAAAAGTTGAAACGAACATATTCAACTGGTTTGCAACTTTTTCCGGGGGGGGGCAAAATTCTTCCAGGGGGGAAAACACGTGTACTCAATGTATGTATATATATATTTGTATATATATACCATTTTTAGCGTATTTTCAAAAGCCGGGGAGGGGGCCGTTGCCCCCCCCCAAACGACAGACCTGTTTGCAAGATGAACTTTCGTTATCAATTTAAAATTCTTGTTGAATTCTTCCAGTTTTTTAGAGAGAGCGTTTTTTGTTTTTCCGACATTACGAACGACGAATTTGACACAGTCAGCAAGCAGTGCCGTCTGAAGGGCCGCATGGACCCACCCGAGCACGGCCCGGGGGCCTCAAAATAAGAGGGGGCGGGGCCTCAAAAAAATGGGAAGTAATTGAAATTTTCGAGAATTCTCGAGGTTGGGCCTCAGAAAAATCAATTGGCCCGGAGACCCATGATGGTCTTAAGACGGCCCTGTCAGCAAGCAAAGCACCACATCGAAAGAAAGTTCTACAGGAAATGATCGAAAGAACTTGCTGTGCATGTGTACCTATTTTCGGCAGACCTGTACCCCCCATACGCTTACAGTAGACTTTCTCACCCTGTCGGGATAACGTTGAAAACATAGGGAGAGAAAAAATTCTGAAAGGTCATATGGCCGTCAAAACAATTGAAACCCATTTCTTCGGGACTCTCCACATCTGCGTATTCTCAGAAAGAGGCAATAAATAAATCACCTAAGTGTCCACTCTAAATGGTCATCAGCCATCTCACTGGCAATTTTCGTATACGTCAGCAATCACCCTAAAATTTATGTCTTTTGCGGTGACAATATGCTAGAACTGTTGCAGCAACGCTTTTTCACTGCATACAAAAATTTTGTGCGCATTTGATGGATATAAATTACGTTTTTCTTTTTTCAAAAGTTCCCGAGTTTTAGTCGAAGTGAAAACGTCGAATAATTGAGGTTTTACGTTAAATAAATGAATGAAATATTTTAACATTAAAACGTATTTGTTGTATTGTTGTTTAAAATGTATTGTTACCAATTGCTACCCAAGTTAAACGTGGTATAAACATGAAAGTTGTATAACTGAGTGACGTATGAACGAGGTTACTCTGTAATTTGAGATATGCCCTATTAAAAATAATCGTTTTTAAACTTTATGAAACACAATTCAACAAACATCGCAACTGGCCTCGATGCAGGGCCAAACTCTTCGGACATAGATTTATTATAGTTAACTGTTGATGCTCAAAATAAAAATTTAACAAAAATTCAAATTTTTAGCTTTGCTTACCGTTCTTTTGGGCTAGAACCGTAGGATTCATCCACGTGGGAAAAAAACCAATCCTTTATGTACGCAAACTCGTTCAACTATTTTACTAAAAGATTTCGAACAACTGTATTTTTGCAGACGCGAACCGTAAATATTTTTCTGTGTCACAATATGTCTGTGAATAGAAGTTTTGAGGGGAGATGTGTCCTCAAGACAGTACAGCGAATAAAAAAGGCCGATGCGGAATGTAGCCTTTTTTTTCAGAAGCAAGGAAAAAACCCCTTGATTTGTTCGGACTGGGAGAGGGAGGGGGTTACTAGAGGGACCGTGAGCGAATTCACGTGATTCAGTACTCACGTCATTACAGCCATTTCGTACAATACTTTTTGCGGGAAAACGCTTCAAACGAGAAATCTCGATGAGTATCAGTAATGGCAGTTGGCACCGGAGAGTCGCAAAATAAGTCGCACTAAGGAGGAAAACGTTATATGCGGGATCCACTGTATTTTGTACAAAAGCTTGCAACAAAGCTGTCTCACTATCATAACCCGCCCACGAGAGTGGGATTGGCGGAGCTTCAGGCCTGGGGCCTGGACCATTCTTGTCATTTTTGTCTTTTTTCCCCACTATTAGTTCACTTTATAGAGGGGGTCCGCTGAAGAGCGCAGCCTACGGGGCCCCCTGTTCCAGGATGTTGGGGGAGGGGAGGTTCATGTGCTTTATCGGCACCTAGAGGCAATTTCACTGTGGAATACGACGTCTGTTTACTCCAATTTTCATTCTATCGAGACATTATGGCCTTCTACGAACTGAAACAGCAGGGGTCGCGCGGTAGCCCTGTAGGTCCCTACACACGCTGGACGACTAGATAAGGATTATTCTAGTGGCTATAGCCAATACCTTCTAGAGCAGAAGGTATCTCTCTGTAGAAGGTATTGCTATAGCCCTGAGGACACACAAAATGCTGGTGTCCTTGACGTCTCAGTAGCCATGACCATCACAATGTCTTTTCTTCCTTCCTAGGAGAAGGACTGCCATGAGAGCCGGGGGGGGGGGCCTTGTAGAATGTTCTTTTTTTCGTTTCCGGGTTTTTTTTTCTTTTTTTTTCGTTTACTTGTACATGTGTATAGTTTAAAAAAATTTCAATGAGATCTAAGGTACGTAGTTCAAGATATCCGTTCATACGAGTACAAATTGATATGATTGATATTAAAGAGTCCTGTCTATTTTCCTATGGGATATATCTGAAAGAAATAAAATCAAAAAGATCTTTCCACGGGCCCCCCTGATTCCCGGGCCCCAGGGCTGGAGCCCTGTCAGCCCCCCCCCCCCCCCCCATGCTGAAGTTGCACAGTGTAGTACAGCGCCGAGCATTTTTACCGAAACGATGATGGTAGTAGCACATTCCGGAGGAATTTTTCCTGTTTCTGGAACTCGAATGCCTCTTGAAGAAGTTGTTTCGCCCGTGATGTGGTGAACGTCCACGTTGTTGAGAGGAAAGTTCATTCAGTTTTTTGGTGAGCATTGCGATTTGTGCACGCAAGTCATCTTGATCCGGCGGTGGAGAAACAGCACAAACGGATGTATTTTGGCTTATTTCCGCGATTTTGTCAGCCAGTTCCGCGAGTTTATCCAGTCCATCACTCGATATTGAGAGGACAGTTTGGATTTGAGTGGGAAGACGTTGCAGCCACAATGTCTTTAAGAAATAATCGGTTAGTCGAGATCCCGAGAGTTGGCGCATTTTTCGTAGCAGCTGTGATGGTTTATCATCTCCGAGTTGAATTTCTGTGAGCAACTTCTTGATTTTGGCAGATTCATTTTCGGCAAACTCCTGTATCAGCCGGTCCGAAAGAGCCTGGAATTTCCCGGTCTCAGGAGGATTGACGACAATATCGACAACCGCATGTAATGTTTCTGAGTCGATATTAGCGACGAGAGCGGCGAATTTGGTATCATCACTTGTAATGCGGCTGAGGAGGAAAGCTTGCTCGCATTGCCTCACCCAGAGAGAAACGTTTGTCTTCCAAAATGGGGGAAGGCGGAGAGCGACAATGGAAACTTGGGGAACGGTATTGTCCCCTTCTGCTGCCATAATCCTGTTGCTTGAGAGAGAAGAGAACCAAGAGGTCAAGCGGAAGTGACCTTATGAGGGAGGATGCTCCGTGGTCCACTGTTGCTAGGAGAAAAATCCTCGGCTGCTGCTCTCACCGTAATGGCGTCTTTTGAAGAATATTCAGAAGGCATCATTATTTGCGTTTAAACGTCTGTGGTCACCAATGCTGAATTTAATGCTAAGTGGTGACGGTAGAGCAATTGCATCTGACTCCATATGAATGAGACGTAGTTGTAGATACATTATCTTCAATTATGATGCTATATAGAAGATATTATTTACATGGTATGTATATTAAGAGAGAGAAAGACGACGTTGGTTATATATTCTAGAAACCTTGGTTGGTGCATCTCGTGTGAGAGCTGGAGCTGAACTGATGTTCTCACACACATGGCCCTTCGGACCCTCCGAAGGGGCATCCGGTCACGTGATCATCTCGTGTTTCAGTACAGAATGTACTGAGATTCTTTCACGTGACCAGAGCGTGCTTGTTAAGAGAGAGCCAATGTGCAAAGTATAATAATAATAATAATACATATAAGAATATATATTGAGGCTCTACAATATGAATACTGATTGTGTGTGTGTGTGCATTGAGCACTAATTAAAAAATGCTTGAATTTCTTGGAAAATAAAATAAAAGATGCTTTTTGGCTGTTCCTAACTGTAGGTATGCATACACAGGATTTCCTCGGGGGGGGGGGGGTTCGTTTTTTATTGAAAAAAATCATATTCCCTCTCCCCCACTGTGCCAATCATGGCCCCACATCTAGCAACAGGGTCCTCCGATCAGATTCTTTCGTGGGGGGTCTCAATACTGAATTTATTATCAAAAAACTAAAAATGATAAGAGTAGTCTCAGGCCCCAAGTCGGAGCACTGTCAGCTCCAACCTTGTGGGGGGGGGGGGCATAACGCCACTGTTTCTTAACCGATTCAAGAATTATAACTCATTTATTAGAAAAATTGTTATTTTTTATGAAATCTAAACGAGGAAAAAAAAACTTGAGAAAAAATTTACATATGATTTTGTGTGTGTGTGTGATGCTGTCTAAACTTTTCCTTCCAACATTTGAACATAACCGGTTTCTCAAGAGAATTTTTTTTTTTTTCTCCAATTTTTAGGGCATATTTTTAATCAGTTTTCAAGATATCCAGGCCTTAGTAATAACATAGTAAATTATTTTCGTCACAAACTTTACAATAATTAATGTAAGTGGTTTTCCGCTGTTGGAACGAGACTAGCTCGAATAATGATCACAAATTACATTTAACACCTTGTAACAAACAAAATTAAGATTTTTTCTATAAGCAAATTCTTTTATTTAAAATTCAAAGTAAATAATAATTTTTTACTAAAACTGTACAATGCCTGGATTCAATCTCAAATAAATTATGGCCTCATAGCATGGGGAGGAGACTATCACCAACATTAATGAAGTTTTACGAATGCAAAATAAATTTATCAAAATGCTATCTAATTTTAATATAAGTATAACTTTGACTAACTACACTAACCTTTAATATCTTATCCATCAGACATTTGTATTTCTATGAAATCTGCATTGCCGTTCATAGAAATCGATTTCGGTGCAATAGACGTAATGTTATCAATCCCAGAAGACCAAATCAAATTTTAGTAATTCCTAAACCGAATATTTTATGCATACGTCAATTTTATGCAACCGTTATATTTTATGCAAAAACTTCATTTACTTAACTCCGAAACAATACAATAGACCAGCGTTTCTTAACCTTTTCTTCCCCATGGCCCCTTTGAAGCATATTTTTTTCTCGTGGCTCCCCGTCTTACCCAGAGTCTTCGACCGTCATCTAGAAGCAAGATCCTTTACACGTATTGAATTGATTTTTTCAGTGAATTTATACTGAACGAAAATTTTGCAAATAAGATTGGCCTCCAGACCACTGGCCTAGAATTTATTGGGCTCCCCACTAATCCGAGTTCTATTCAGGACAGTCTCAACATCATGGGCCCCCTAGGCAAAGCGATGCTTAGCCGGAAAGAAACAACCTACATATTTCCTACTTATTTTCAAAATTTATTCTACTATACAAAATATCATAAGGTGGGGTCACTTATGGACATGAGATCTGCGGGCATGACCCCTCACAAGAGTGGTACTGACAGAGCTGCAGCCCGGGCCTGATATGGTTTTCATAATTTTTTGTTTTTCGCACTATAATTTAATATAGAGGAGGGGGGTGTGAAAAATATAGCCGGGAGCCTGCGAAAATCCCATCCTCTAGGGACCCTGCTACAAAATGTAGGCGGTGAAGTCCGGGTGGGTCCATGCCCTAAGACGGCCCTGGTTTTGTTGGATTCTGTAAGTGCATAGTCACACTAATATAAAAACATTATTTCTTCACACCTTAATTTTTCTTCTCAGCTCTCTGCAGCCCTCCAAACCACCTGTTATGGCCCCCTTGAAGTATCCCAGTACTACACTAGGGGCCATATGGCTCCCGGTTGAGAACCACTGCAATAGTTGGGCATTTTGCCTGTTGTGGCATTGTATTTGTATTTGTATTATAACTAATTAGAAGTGAGATAAATGCATCAATACGTGCGTACGGCTAAACAACATGCTGATGTATGATATTTTTATTTGTATTTGTGTGTGTATGCTTTATTTTTGATTTTTAAATGACATTGAAAATGTTTATATCGCAAAACTGATTTTCGACTGGAATATATAGTGTGATGTATTATAATAAAGATGGGGGAAAAAAATATACATGTACAGTCGAACCCCGTGGTAACGTCACCATCTGTCCTAAAGAATTTTGGTAGTATAACGAGTTTGTGTGTGTGTGTGGTGTTATATCAAGCTTGACGTTATATCGGATCATGGTCGGAATAATGTTTCGCAGAGGCTTCATTACATCAATTCACACGTTTATTATGAACTACTGTATCTCAGTGTCTTATTAACGATACTCCAAAAAGAAAACCTATTTTATACGCATTCAGAGAAATTGAATTTTCTGGGTGTTATATGCCGAAACTAATATTTGGAAAGAAAAGTGATTTGTCTCCTTGCACACCGGGCAAGTGCACTAACCAATATACCAGAGACAAACTTTTCAATTCCTTATAACACGCATTAGTAGCGTGAAGCGCTGAGTGAAGACAGCAGCATCCCTTAACTACAGAAATTTTCGTCCCAGTTGGCATTTTTGTATTAAGAGATGTTATTTTTTCGGCCCGAAATATATACCATCTGTTATACGCATTCAATTTTAAGATGAGAAAATTCGTAAAATTTTAAAAACTACATTTCTTGATATACAACTTGAGAGATACATGCACACTTACCTCTGAAATTATTTTAATTCTGCATAAGTTTAGCAATGCATTTAAGTACAAAAAAAAAAACTAAGGAAAACAATGGCGGAATTTTTTTAAGTTCGTATTGGTAACACAAATTTCCCGTTTCTCAGATATTGCAAGAACACCTTTCGACATAATTTGAATGGAGCAAATCAAGGGAGTCGATTGTATTCGAAATGTAATAACCAGCGAATAAAAACATGCACTGTTGAAAAACTTTTGGCAACCTTGAAAAAACTTGTGTAATATGCTAATTTTTAGTACACTTTCCCCTATCGATAAATCTGTTTCGTTGAATACGTTGGTTGTTTTGGTTCCTACACGCATTCAGGTATTGAATGTGCGAAGAACCCCTGACTACAGCATTCTTTATTCTTCAAGTCATTTTCTCTTGCTCTAAACTATTGTTATGTTGACTGATAATAACAGTGGAATGAAAAAACGATTTAATCCTCAACACTTTTCAGAAAAAAAAAAATGATGGGAGAAAAAAAATGTGTGTGTGTGTGGAAATTCTCTTGGAAAAATGACACATACACTTTGTATACATCCAAACAACAGTTGGCGGTATAACGGATTGGCACTATATAATGGGTTTTTACATTATAATCCCTATATGTGGAAGATTTGTTCAATGAAAATTTGTGGCGGTAAGCGGGGTTGGCGCTACAACGGGAGCGATATAACGGAGTTCGATTGTATATATACTTAAAAAGTAATTATTTGAAGAAAAAATGAATACAAAAAAAGATGGAATTTTTAACCGTTTAAGTAAATATTTTTGAATGAACAAGTGAGCACAGCACTAGTGCTTTTGTCATTTGAAAAGCTATTTTTGCTATTTCTTCATTTTATATATCTTCGTATCTCTTGGTTTTTTTGTGTTCCTCTCTCTTTATATATATATACATATATATAATTAAAATTTAGCAAATTATACCAATTTTAAATTTACCAGAGTACCAAATTTGAGTTTTCAAAAGGAAATTGACAAATATCAATCTATGTTAATCACTAAATCAGTATCTGCAATCGCTCACAATCTACATAATTCAAGTAGTTATCTCTCTCTGCAGTTATAAAATCATTAAACTAGTTTGACACGCGCGGAACCTATAACACAAGCTATGCAAATGAACGGAGCGTTTCTTCATTCCGATTGGTACCGATTGTCGGAATCGGAAACCACAAGAAACTTTTTCCGTTAATCACCCGAAACCTATAAGGTAAAAAAAAAAGTTGAAATTCGGGCTTTTAACCAATCGGAAACTACGCGGGTTTTCCTAGAACCGGAAACACGCGTGCACTTTGCGCATACCCTAAAGCCGGGTTTTTCTAGGAGTAGAATTTCTTCACCGTGTGCAACGTGAAAATGCCTATTGGTTTTTTTAACCAATCAAAGTTTTCACGCTGCTAATGCTGTAGAAACATGCTCCTAGGAAACCTCGGCTTTAGGGTACAAAGAGCACGCGTGTTTCCGATTCTGGAAATAAGCGTCGTCTCTGATTGATTAAAAACCTGAATTTCGACTTTTTTATGTTTCAGGGCTTGGAAGATTAACAGGAAAAAAATTTCTTCGGGTTTTCGATTTCGGCAATCGGACTAATCCAAATGGGAAAACGCTCCGTTCATTTGCATAGGGTGTCGTTGCTTTGCATGAGCCGGCTGTGAGACACTCTTTTCAGACGTTACGGATTCGTCCGTACGGAGACATTCCATCAGTGGCGTGAGCAATTTGGTGGTAGCTTTCATATGATAAAACGGACGAGTGATTGTACGGTGAAGTCGCCATGGTACTGCCGTCCGCTGCCACTACAACACACGGCTGCAGTGCCGTTTCCAAGAACACAGTGGCCTACGTGAATGAATGCATGCTTTCGCACGCTACGGATATTCAGCCGTACGAAGCTTCCCTCAGGGGTTTTTTTATGAAAAGTTTTCCTACATTTTTTTTTACTTTATTACATTGAGTTCGTAGTTCAATTTGTTTTCTCTCTATATTTTACTTTTAAAATTAGCAAGAATGGTTATTGATAGTGAAATTCTTATTACATTAAAAAAAGTATACAGTCGGCCCCCCGTATTCGCGGTTTCCGTATTCGCGTTTTTTTTCTTTTATTGGAATTTTTCTTTAAAATACTCAGCAATCGTCGTTCACGTGTTTTGTTTACAAAATTTGAGTTATGCTTGTTTAGGATGGCTCATTCTTCTAGTGCTACTGATAATGCTTTGAAAAGGTGAATAAAAGTGAAAACTTGACAGGAAAAATTTGATATATTGACTGCTTGGCGAAGTCAATACCTTCTGTGGTCCGCCATTACGGAATCAACGAATGTTCGGTGAGATATATCAAGAAAATGGAATCTGAAATTCGTTCCGACGTAGCTGTAGCTGCACCTGTGGCACTCAAAACTTTGCAGCGCCTATGGGATCCATGTGTTTCACGTACAGAAATGCTGTTTTTTGTGGGTACAAGACTGACACAAAAAGGTATTTCAATTGATTGCAATATTATAACAGAAAATGCGAAAAATTTTACTCTTCCATAAGAAAAGGGCTGGTGAAACGTCTATTTCATCAGAATCTTATGCAAGTAAAGGTTGCTTCATAGGTTTAAGAAACGATTCGGATTGCGCAATGTAAAAAGCACTGGCGATCAAACCTCTGCCGACCAGGAGGCAGCTAGAAAATTTCGAAAGACTTTGTAGAAAATTATTGAAGGGAAATGTTATGCACCTCACCTGGTGTTTAACGCTGACGAAACTACACTATTTTGGAAGAAAATGCCGCAAAAACGTTGAGCAAGAGGAAGAAAGCGAGCTCCTGGTTTTAAGGTTGGAAATCAGCAATAGATTATTTTCATAACATAAATCCCTCTATTTTACGTTCTTCACGTGTAGAAAAATTAGTAGAGGAAGCCTTGTCAACATACCCCAACATACTTAATGATATGAAGAAGACACGGCAAACAGAAAAGTCTCAACATTCTTTCAGAAAACATCGCCAACAATCGCTGCACCCTCTTTTACATTCCCTTCTACCTCTGCGTCACCCTCTTTTACATTCCCTTCTACCTCTGCGTCACCCTGCTCTTTCTCATGATATTCAATAAACGAGATATACAATAAAACCTATAAACCTATGGTTTCTGTTATTCGCGGATTTCCGTATTCGCAGTCACTCCCGGAACGTAACCCCCGCGAATACGGGGGGCCGACTGTATATACATATACAATACAATAATACAAATACATATATATATATTAAGTATATATATGTATATATAAAAATTTAGTTTACTAACTTTGTTACAAATATATATAACTATTTGTAAACAAAGTTAATAAACTAACTTTGTGAACATACATATATATATATGTATGTTCACAAATAATAAACAAATAACCATTCAATAATTGTAATACACACGCATGATCGTGCGTAACACTCGTTGGAGTCGGAAGGTGTGAAACAGCGGTTGCAGAATAAACAAAAAAATGGGTTAATAGGGGGTATGGTCCACTCTTACAGATATACAGGTCTCACAGCGTGATTTCATACTTGAAATAAGGCAGTTTATCATTTCCTGTGGCAATTGGTCCCACCCATTCAGCAACGCTGTTTTCATTCCCTGGATGGTTTTCGGGGGGGGGGGGTTGCGAGTTGCAATTGCCCTTCCCAGAGCGTCCCAGACATGCTCTATAGGGTTAAGGTCTGGAGATCTGGCTGGCCAATCCATCCGGCGAATATCCTCACTCTCTAGAAAATCGTCGAGCAGAAGAGCTCTATGTGGCCTCGCGTTATCGTCCATTAAAATGAACTCAGGGCCAACTGCACCCCTGAAAAGGCGAACATAGGGCTCCAAGACCTCATCCCTATACCTCACACCAGTCACAGTGCCTCTTTCAAGGACATGGAGAGGTGTGCGGCCTTCCAACATGATGCCTGCCCACACCATTAAACCTCCTCCGCCATAACGGTCGATTTCGCGGACATTGGAGGGTAGGTAGCGGGTCCCTGGTTCTCTCCATATGAACGTACGGCGAGAATCGGTGCTTAGGCTGAACCGGGACTCATCAGTGAAGAGAACAGTCGCCCATTGAACCATACTCCAATCTCTATGCTCTCTGCACCATGATAAACGGATTCTCCTGTCCGTAGAAGTGAGCGGGACGCAAACAGCAGGTCTTCTTGCAAACAACCCTCTCTCATGAAGTCTTTCGGAAACAGTCACCCTTGATATACGGGTTCCTGTGGCTGCATACAAGTCACGAGAGAGCTGAGAAGCTGTAGCACTCCTGTTACGCCTCGCTATAATCGACAAATGGCGATCTTCTCTGGCCGTCGTGGCTCTTGGACGACCTTGCCCAGGCTTTCTCTCGATGGATCCGGTATCCTGGAACTGTTTCCATAAGTTCCACACGACGCTGGGCGTTAAATTGAACTCTCTACAAATCTGGACTTAAGATTGGCCTGCTTCTAGCCTCCCCACAATTCGCCACCTCATTCCATCATCTAAACGTTGGTGGTTACTCATTTTTACTGTTACAATTTGAAATTAACCGATTGCTGCAAAATAACACCAAGAAATTCGCCGAGGTGTGCTAGCGAACGAAATGAGTCTTAACTTACGCGCGCTTATAAAGCCTGTTTCTCTACTGGCTCCGCCTACACACACGTGTACGCTCACGTATTTGGCGTACAAGATTTGCATTTTTGTCTAGAAGCATTGGTTTTACATTCAGTTCAGTTATTTTCATGAAATTCGATAAAATATGCAAATTCTCTTAATTTATTTCACCAGTGTATATAGTGATCTATTGATTAACATAAAATGATATTTATAAATTTCCTTTTGAATTTCAAATTTGATAATTTAGTGAATTTGAAATTGGTAATTTGGTAAATTTGAAAATATTGAAAGAATCCTTCAACATCAGTTAGCAGTTATGAGAAAAGACGACGATATTAACCACAAGTTTATTGGTTAAGGAGAACTTAATCAAAATACTGTGATATAATTATAAACACTTATAAAATCATTATACTATATTTGGTACTTCCAAAAGGCAGTAAAAACCCATCAGAGGTAAATACCATACCAACCCTACAGTTTACATGCATCCATTTTATGATCTGAAGGATTTTCAATATTCCAGATCCATCCAACAGGTTGATAAAAATATTACTAACAACAAATGCGCGAACGACGCAATTTTTGTGACTTCACAGCGGCAGCTTCTAATTGGCTGCGCTGTTATAACGCAATTTCTTTTGTTTTGAATAAATTTTTATTCAATTACATTGATGTCGGGTTATTTTATCATGCGTGCAAGCTGTTTTTAATGCATTTTAAATTATTTGACATAATTTATATTATATTGGCATATTTATAATTTTTATTATTATAAATTTTCGAAAATTCGTGAATCTAGGTATGTCAAACCTAGAAGTTTCACTTCTATCACGCGAGATTCTCACGCAGATTTTTTTTCTAATTTTTGATCGGCTTGGGGGGGGGGGGCACGGGCACCTTGTGCCCCCCCCCTTCCGCGTTAGCCTCCGCTTTCATTATTGTTGGTGACGAAAATAATTTGCTGTGTTATCACCATGCTACCTTTCCAAACACACAAATTGCTCATAAAGCTGGGCGCATGGGCAATGTTTGTTAATATTTTTTCTGCCACCTCGTTTGACAAATTGCCAATTTTTCCAAAATAATAATCGAAGAAAAATTGGAAGATGTCATTTGTGAAATTCAAACTATGAATAGATTTGATGGAATTAATTAGCAAACACAAATTAAACTTCTAAACTAATTTTTGATATATTACATCTGGCTGGGAACGCAACCAGATAAATAATGAATATGTTTATGAAGGATGAAAATGCCCACTGTGTAAAATTCAATTCTTTTCGATGTTATATTTTTTCTTTCGATATAATTCTTTGTCATAGCTCTGACATACACTGCATTGCAATACTCATAAATTTCTAAGCAACAGTACCAGATTGTTGCAAAGTATTTTCACTCCTCCAGGAGATCCTATACGCTAAAAATAGAAGCGATCACTCTTGTGTTTGAGTTAGAGCAGAATCTTAACAAGTGGGCGTCGTCGACTACAGACGGAAATCTCTTGTGCATCGTCAAGGATAACACCATAGCAATCGCCTTAAGAAGAGAACAAAATTGTTCGGCAGAATGTTGTTAAGCGTCGAGGATTGAATAAGGTATACACGATGAATAATAAATTCATAGAGATTCAGATATCTGTGGTAGAATTTTTATTTTGTTTTGGGAGATTATTTTATGCGAAAGTATATGACGAAATTTCTCATGTATACATACTTACTGAATACATTTCTAAAAATTAATATTTATTGTTCATGTTCGAAATGCTTATTTTCTGAGCAATTTCTTGAAATTGGAGAAAGAGAAGTACTGTACTCTTTTTCTCTCAGCGCGGGAGTAAGAATGCTGGTGCTTTTCTGTCATGTTTGTGGCTGCATTCTTAACAAGATCTCACCAGTATGCATACCAAAAGAATTTCAAATATTCAAAATAATCAAATCGAACAGATGTCAACTAATCATAATTTACTTAATGTTAATTTAATTTATAATTTCAATTATATACATTTAAGCTTTTTTAGGTTTTATTAAAATTTAGTTTACTTTTATTTTATTTTTAAAACATTTCACGGTTCACAAAAAACCTTTCACGGGCCGAATTAATACTTGAATGAATTTTCTTAATTTTTTTCTGTTATTTCCCCTTTTGATCCTTTAGTTTAGAGATATCAACCGTAAAATTCATGAAAGAAAAATTCCTGTATGTTTTGTGGACTTGCCCATTCCCATAGAAACAACATTAAAATTAAAAACAAAAAATTAAATTATTTTCTTCTTTAAAAATAGGTGATTTAAAAAAATCTAAATTTATGGCATGTAAGCGCTGAAATGAATGAAATTTTTGTTTGTAAATTAAGTTTGAAGTCTCACACGTTCAAGATAAAAAAATCAAGTACTTTCATGTAAGAAAAATAATTTTTTTCTAATTAATAAAATCGATGTCCCCAATATAGAATATTGACTATTGATTTCAGATTGCGAAATTCGTGCATCAAGAATAAAATGTCGGAAGTGATAAAATTTCATAAAATGGTTTAAATCTATGTTTATGAACAGTGAAGTTTAGCGAAAAAGAAATAAAAAATATTTTTGAATAAGTATTAGGCCGGAAGCCGGGATTACACTAGAAAAAGTTGATAAAAGATCTTTTGCAAAACTTGAAAAAAACAACCAATAAGCGCATCGGTTACATTCGCTCAAACGTAACCAATGCTTTTATTGGTTACATTTTTAAAGTTTTATAAAAGAACTTTTATCAAACTTTTATATTGTAATACTGGTCTTGTGCAAGGTGCGTTAGAAATTAAACCGGTGTTACACTATAAAAGTTTGATAAAAGATATTTTACAAAAATGCAACCAATAAGCCTATTGGTTGAAGCCTATTGAGTTCAATGTTAAAATTTCTACCAGTTCAAGACACTTTCTCGATATGTGTTTTCACAAACCTTTTAAAACTGAAACACAATATGTAGATGCAATACGCGTCCGGATCTAGCACCATGTGATTTCTGGCTGTTTCCGATGTTGAAGGAGACTGTTTTTCTCCGTGAATTAGTTATTTCAGCTTGTGGAGGGTTGACTGAGATAGCTTCCAGAAAAAACTTTCTCTACGTGCTTTGAAAAGTGTATTGAACAATAGGACGATTGCATATCATCTGAGAGAAGATACTTTGAAAAATAATAAATTATTTTTTGCTGTACCAATATTTTTTGACTTTTTATGATTTTACACTTATAAAAAAGCACCTGTCATAAATGTTTAAATGTTTTATAATAATTTAACAGTAGAAATGAAGCAAAATATTAGTTTATTATATTGGTTAATACTTTGTTTGTTATCCGGAAGAAAATTGTTTGCACTTCATAATTTTTATATATATATATCAATGTATTATGAATTAGTTCGTCAATAACAACAAATTTTGAGCAAACATATTTCGTAGACAAAATATTTGTCATTTTGGAATAGACAAAATGGTGCAGTTTAAAAACTATTTACTTTTGTCAAATGATTTTCTTGTCATCTTTATGCTTAGATTAGCATGTAGAAATTAACACGACCGACACTCATTTCATCAGATTATAGCCGCCAAACTAAACACAAAAGCTTGAGAGGCTATTTCAAAAACTAAAGCTGATGAGGAGAATGAAGATACGTGTTCGAACTTTTGAAGAGCAATTTCGTAGATTATGTGACATATAGTGGTATACATAATATTTGCAGCGTCCAGGAAGTTGGAATATAAAAAGTGAGAAAATGAGATTAACGTTATAACAGAGATTTTAGTGAACTTTTAGGGTGTTATACATTCTTTATAAACAATGAAATATCCATGGCCCCAGCCTTGGGGGCCCGGGACGATTTTTACCTTTTTTGTTTTTTCACGCTGTAAATTCATCATAAAGGGGGCCCGTGAAAATCTGATCGGGGGCCCGCATAAAATCCTGGCCTGGGGGCCCAGCTCCAGGATGTGGGGGCGATGGAAATATCTATTACGGTCGTGTCTTTATGCACATTCAATAAGTTGATGAGATTGGGGAAATTCAGAGTACAAAGAAAGGGTAGGCGAAAGGTTCAATATCGTTCAAGACAACAGGACCAAGCTTTACAAGTGTGTTATTGCTACAGTGTTTGGTGTTACATCTTAGTGACTCAAGGAAAAAAAATTGAACGAAATGAACCCTTATCATTTGAATCTGAGGTTCATTGATATAGATACTGTAGATGGATACGAACCGACATTGCTCTTGATCTTTATCTGAAAAGATGCAGCCCATTACAGATGATGCCAGAAAAAACCTAAACAAGTCTCAGAATCTCCAGAGAGCAGTGACCGACACTGAATCCAGAGACCTGTTCAGCCTACGTATAATATTGATGATAATATATGGGAAGTGCGTGGATTGTGGAATAGTCGGGTAATATGTAATACTGTGTTTTCTCCGCATTCAGGTATGACCACTAAATGAAACAGTGATAAACAACTTCAAAATTCCCCCGTGATACTACAGAGTCGGCGTCTTTCGGTTGTCACCGTCATCACGGCTTCTATGAGAGAAGATTTGTTTCAACTTCCAGAAATGCACTCAGGCAAGTTTTCTAAAGTGTTTATTATTTGCTGGAAATGTACTAAATAATTTGAAACTAACCACAAAAATGCACATTCATCACAAGTGTTGTATTGTATTTTGCTGTGCTCATGTTTTAGCTAGCGATTTTTTCCGCTCAGATGAAAAGTTATGTTTTCATAGATGGTGTATCGGGTAATATGGAATACTATAAGTATTATCTGAGTTGGGCTAGAATATCTCTTCCAAACAGAAAGTTTTGGAAGATAGAAGAGTTCTAGGAATCATTGTATGCCTTGCGTGTGTGTGTGTTCTCTGTGGGCCCTCTTGAATGTTTTGAAATCTCTGACTTTTGTAAACAGACTGTGACACCACTACATCTTCACCTCAAAAAAAAAGATGAAATTTTCATTTTTTTACTGTCCTATATATATATATATATATATATATATATATATATATATAAATCTGGTTTTGGTCAATATTAGTTATTTTTCTTCATTTTGAACCCCTATTTCATATTACCCTCCAGATATCAGTTTTTATAAACACCATTTATCTCGGATATGGTATTTATTTTCGAATACCATACATTTATCATGTAACGACAAGAACCCAAATTTTATGAAAATATGACATTCAAGATTTTCCACGTGACATTTCCTAACATGACATTCAAGATTTTTCACATGGCATTTCCTAACATGACACTCAAGATTTTTCACATGACATTTCCTAACATGACACATGACACTCAAGATTTTTCACATGACATTTCCTCACATGACATATGACACTCAAGATTTTTCACATGACATTTCCTAACATGACACTCAAGATTTTTCACATGACATTTCCTAACATGACACATGACACTCAAGATTTTTCACATGACATTTCCTCACATGACACATGACACTCAAGATTTTTCACATGACATTTCCTAACATGACACTCAAGATTTTTCACATGGCATTTACTAACATGACACTCAAGATTTTTCACATGACATTTCCTAACATGGCACATGACACTCAAGATTTTTCACATGACATTTCCTCACATGACACATGACACTCAAGATTTTTCACATGACATTTCCTAACATGACACTCAAGATTTTTCACATGGCATTTCCTAACATGACACTCAAGATTTTTCACATGACATTTCCTCACATGACACATGACACTCAAGATTTTTCACATGACATTTCCTCACATGACACATGACACTCAAGATTTTTCACATGACATTTCCTCACATGACACATGACACTCAAGATTTTTCACATGACATTTCCTAACATGACACTCAAGATTTTTCACATGACATTTCCTAACATGACACTCAAGATTTTTCACATGACATTTCCTAACATGACACTCAAGATTTTTCACATGACATTTCCTAACATGACACATGACACTCAAGATTTTTCACATGACATTTCCTCACATGACACATGACACTCAAGATTTTTCACATGACATTTCCTAACATGACACTCAAGATTTTTCACATGGCATTTACTAACATGACACTCAAGATTTTTCACATGACATTTCCTAACATGGCACATGACACTCAAGATTTTTCACATGACATTTCCTCACATGACACATGACACTCAAGATTTTTCACATGACATTTCCTCACATGACACATGACACTCAAGATTTTTCACATGACATTTCCTAACATGACACTCAAGATTTTTCACATGACATTTCCTAACATGACACATGACACTCAAGATTTTTCACATGACATTTCCTCACATGACACATGACACTCAAGATTTTTCACATGACATTTCCTAACATGACACTCAAGATTTTTCACATGGCATTTACTAACATGACACTCAAGATTTTTCACATGACATTTCCTAACATGGCACATGACACTCAAGATTTTTCACATGACATTTCCTCACATGACACATGACACTCAAGATTTTTCACATGACATTTCCTCACATGACACATGACACTCAAGATTTTTCACATGACATTTCCTAACATGACACTCAAGATTTTTCACATGGCATTTACTAACATGACACTCAAGATTTTTCACATGACATTTCCTCACATGACACATGACACTCAAGATTTTTCACATGACATTTCCTCACATGACACATGACACTCAAGATTTTTCACATGGCATTTCCTAACATGACACTCAAGATTTTTCACATGACATTTCCTCACATGACACATGACACTCAAGATTTTTCACATGACATTTCCTAACATGACACTCAAGATTTTTCACATGGCATTTACTAACATGACACTCAAGATTTTTCACATGACATTTCCTAACATGGCACATGACACTCAAGATTTTTCACATGACATTTCCTCACATGACACATGACACTCAAGATTTTTCACATGACATTTCCTAACATGACACTCAAGATTTTTCACATGGCATTTCCTAACATGACACTCAAGATTTTTCACATGACATTTCCTCACATGACACATGACACTCAAGATTTTTCACATGACATTTCCTCACATGACACATGACACTCAAGATTTTTCACATGACATTTCCTCACATGACACATGACACTCAAGATTTTTCACATGACATTTCCTCACATGACACATGACACTCAAGATTTTTCACATGACATTTCCTCACATGACACATGACACTCAAGATTTTTCACATGACATTTCCTCACATGACACATGACACTCAAGATTTTTCACATGACATTTCCTCACATGACACATGACACTCAAGATTTTTCACATGACATTTCCTCACATGACACATGACACTCAAGATTTTTCACATGACATTTCCTCACATGACACATGACACTCAAGATTTTTCACATGACATTTCCTCACATGACACATGACACTCAAGATTTTTCACATGACATTTCCTAACATGACACTCAAGATTTTTCACATGACATTTCCTAACATGACACATGACACTCAAGATTTTTCACATGACATTTCCTCACATGACACATGACACTCAAGATTTTTCACATGACATTTCCTAACATGACACTCAAGATTTTTCACATGGCATTTACTAACATGACACTCAAGATTTTTCACATGACATTTCCTAACATGGCACATGACACTCAAGATTTTTCACATGACATTTCCTCACATGACACATGACACTCAAGATTTTTCACATGACATTTCCTCACATGACACATGACACTCAAGATTTTTCACATGACATTTCCTAACATGACACTCAAGATTTTTCACATGGCATTTACTAACATGACACTCAAGATTTTTCACATGACATTTCCTCACATGACACATGACACTCAAGATTTTTCACATGACATTTCCTCACATGACACATGACA
This sequence comes from Pholcus phalangioides, assembly GCF_987345545.1. NCBI lineage: Eukaryota > Metazoa > Arthropoda > Arachnida > Araneae > Pholcidae > Pholcus > Pholcus phalangioides. The sequence continues at coordinate 26,317,503 of NW_028301604.1, read as the reverse complement.
CTCAAGATTTTTCACATGACATTTCCTCACATGACACATGACACTCAAGATTTTTCACATGACATTTCCTCACATGACACATGACACTCAAGATTTTTCACATGACATTTCCTCACATGACACATGACACTCAAGATTTTTCACATGACATTTCCTCACATGACACATGACACTCAAGATTTTTCACATGACATTTCCTCACATGACACATGACACTCAAGATTTTTCACATGACATTTCCTAACATGACACTCAAGATTTTTCACATGACATTTCCTAACATGACACTCAAGATTTTTCACATGACATTTCGTAACATGACACTCAAGATTTTTCACATGACATTTCCTAACATGACACATGACACTCAAGATTTTTCACATGACATTTCCTCACATGACACATGACACTCAAGATTTTTCACATGACATTTCCTAACATGACACTCAAGATTTTTCACATGGCATTTACTAACATGACACTCAAGATTTTTCACATGACATTTCCTAACATGGCACATGACACTCAAGATTTTTCACATGGCATTTCCTCACATGACACATGACACTCAAGATTTTTCACATGACATTTCCTAACATGACACTCAAGATTTTTCACATGGCATTTACTAACATGACACTCAAGATTTTTCACATGACATTTCCTCACATGACTCATGACACTCAAGATTTTTCACATGACATTTCCTCACATGACACATGACACTCAAGATTTTTCACATGGCATTTCCTAACATGACACTCAAGATTTTTCACATGACATTTCCTAACATGACACATGACACTCAAGATTTTTCACATGACATTTCCTCACATGACACATGACACTCAAGATTTTTCACATGACATTTCCTCACATGACACATGACACTCAAGATTTTTCACATGACATTTCCTAACATGACACTCAAGATTTTTCACATGGCATTTACTAACATGACACTCAAGATTTTTCACATGACATTTCCTAACATGGCACATGACACTCAAGATTTTTCACATGACATTTCCTCACATGACACATGACACTCAAGATTTTTCACATGACATTTCCTAACATGACACTCAAGATTTTTCACATGGCATTTCCTAACATGACACTCAAGATTTTTCACATGACATTTCCTCACATGACACATGACACTCAAGATTTTTCACATGACATTTCCTCACATGACACATGACACTCAAGATTTTTCACATGACATTTCCTCACATGACACATGACACTCAAGATTTTTCACATGACATTTCCTCACATGACACATGACACTCAAGATTTTTCACATGACATTTCCTCACATGACACATGACACTCAAGATTTTTCACATGACATTTCCTCACATGACACATGACACTCAAGATTTTTCACATGACATTTCCTAACATGACATTCAAGATTTTCTACGAGACATTCAAAAAATCAGCAGGAAAGTATTGAAATGAATATACCAGGTGGGCATAAAATAACATGGTGTGCAGAGCACGTGAATAATAGATGAAACGTACAAAAAAAAAAAAAAAAAAAAAATGGCTGACGTACACAGTGGAACATGCGGTTCTCATTTCTAAACAAATTACTACCAATAGTTACCAACAGGAGAAATTGAGGACAAACAAGGCTGCCCTTATACAAAACAGAAGACAATAAAATTTATCGTCAATGCCCGGGTCAAAACTTTTTATGGTGTTCATTGCATTAAAAAAATATAACGATGTTCATTTAGAGCTTCCGGTATAGAACCCTCTCAGCCTCTCCATGTAAGAGCATGGCGGGCGACAAGGTCAGGAATTTAAAAGTGATTCCCCCCCCCCATATTAAATTTCTAGATTTCTATAGTGTTTTAGAGAAAACTAAATATAACACAATTCTTTCCAGACCTCTAGGCCAAACAAATGAACACAAATACAATACTTGCGTACGAACCTGATTCGTTGCGGTGATGGTACTCGGCCGTAATACGGGGATGTTGGAGCAGTCGTAATCACTTTTTATTTTATTATTCACTCATCGAGTGATGACTATATAGGTCTCGGATTTTTATGACAAAAAAATCTTGAAAATATGCAAGCATTTATGACATAAAAACATAAAAATACGACCTTATAATTTTCCCATTATTTCATCTTTTCTTTTAAGTTGTTGCTTCTTATCTCATCAAGTTAAATTACAAACAACAAAAAAATCATCAATTTACCTTTTTTAATTACAGTTTTCTCACCAAATTCAAATGATAAACATGCCTACCTTATGCACAATAACTGTTCTTTAGTAAGTTCTAGAATTGAACTGAATTTTATGAGATGCAGTTTCAGTCTAAAAAAACTGATAATTTTTAGTTTCTTATTAGAATTATTTGTGGAAACTACTTTTTAAAGGTTTTTTAAAAATTCGAAAAAATTTACCAGATTGAGCAATATTTTAAGAAAGCTTGACATAAAGCAGAGGCGTCTAGTTTCTGCAATCTCGTTGATTGTTTCTCAAGCTGAATTGCAACGTTGCTATACATTAAATCGGTTTTGTGCTGGAACTTTTTACATATTTTTTTAACAAAATACAGTAAAACCCCTCTTTTGCGGACATACGTAGGACAAAAAAAAATTGTCCGCAAAAGAGGGGTGACTGTATCAGAGGGGGGTTCTTAAATTGCATTATACAGTATTAACAATGACCGAAATGGTTATTTAGTTGAATATAAATGAAATTCTGACAATATGAGATGCGTTTAAAGTCATGAAAATACATAATTATCACATAGATACGTGATTGAAATTACAAAAGAAATATTATACAAAGTTTGCATACTGAATTTACATCTTTTGGAAAAACTGTTCAATCGATTTCTGGCGTGTTTTGCTGAATAGTCTAACTATAATTCCGAATGCGTATTTTAATATATTGGTATTGTTTGCGAGACTAAATCCATTGACTCTCCGTCATTTGTGTTTATAGTATTTAATCAATGAATTGAATTCATTTGCAAGATCATGAACTCCAATTTTACGTTTTTCACTTTATTCTAGACATCAAATTTTTCTCTTAATGATGGAGGGCGACGATTATACTAGAGATGGTCATATTACACAGCGTGGAATAATGTAAAATATATGAGCACAACACGTGATTTGAGATTCTAAACGAACATCAGTTGCCAAACTTTAAGCCGAAATTTCATTCAATTTCCGAGTACAACTCCTGTCTAACGTCATTGGTCAATTTACTATCGTTTTACCAGCTTTCAGAAGTAAGTGAGTTGTGCGTAGGGGTGTGTGTGCCACACCCGAGTGATACACCTAACCGTCTGGGTACGCATCTAGTGTTGTACGTGAAGTTAGTGCTGCCATCTGTATTTCGAATTCTGAATGAAGCGTAACGCTTGAATATTTTTACAGTTGCAGGCAGGGCCGCAACTGAGAGAGGGCGGGGTGTCGGTACACCGGATGCTGAATCAGGAAGGACACCAAGTTTGCTGTTTGTTCCTTTGAAATTATGAGGAGGGGCCCTAAAATGGGTACACGCTTCTGGTGACAGTGCCAATTTTTGTATTATTGGTTGCGACCCTGGGGGTGAACTATCTCTGCAGTCCTTAGTAACTACTAGTCCTAATGAACTACCGGTCGGAGGACTGAAGCTAAGGACCGCTTCAACTACTAGTAGTTAAGAGGTACTATGTACTACCAGTCCTTAAGGTCACGTGACGTGAAACAGTAGTTAGAGGGGGAGAAAATTTTTGGTTTCGAGAGTAACAGATCTCTAACCAATCGGGATGCCGTTTGAAGCCTACAACTACTACTAATTATTTAACAATCGTTTTTCCGCAGTGGGTTGTGGCAGCGATTTCATGTTTACAAGCAAACGTTGTAAACAAACTTTTTTTTCCGAGGGACTCGCCATACATTTTTTTGTCACCCGTGTTTTGCAATTTTTTTCACTCTAATATCGCTGGCTAGTTTAATTATTTTGTAAACGTATGAGGACGTACCATTTTTCATCTTGCGACTTTTTTTTAGAATAAGATTCAGTATATAATAATAGTCAAAGTATTTTTCTTGTCTGAGCTCATGGACCCCACTTTTGGATGCTTGAAGAAGCGAGTATATCGGACCCCAGCTGCATATAAGTGGGTCGCATACTGATGAAATCAAAATTTGAAAAAAAAAAATTCTTACAACAAAATATAAGATTTTAAATTAAGGTTACCGGCACTAGTTGAGCCTATGGCCGTAATGTGCCTTTTCGGGGCAGACTTTCCCTTTTTTTTTTGGGGGGGGGGCCCTCTTCTTGAAAGGGTTATTATGAAAAATAATTATAGATTTTTGGGCCCCCCCCCCCCCTATTCACCTCGGGAGCCCTACTTGAGGCCCCAGCTGAATACTGTTTTTAATATTGAGTGCCACTTTTTTTTAAAGACCAATTTGTTAAATGATTTTTTATTATCCATTTTTATTCCTTTTAAATTCATTGGAACAACGAATTGCAAATTCTTTCTGGAGCAACTAAAATAATAAATTATTGATAATTTATAATTAAAAGAATTAACTGCCTTGCTGCGTATTGTAGTTCTGTATTTTAAACTATGGGTTTCTCCTCAGTATTAAAAAATATTATCAGAACATGATTTTCTATGAATGAGCACTTACCTGTTAATGCAAGTGAATACTTCAATATTTAAAAGATATATACTTCTATATTAAAGATCTTTCATCAATTTATCCGTTTCATATTTAGCTTCCAACAAATAACTTCACCTGCTGATAACTTTCATTTGATCGTATATTTCATTTCAGTTGATTAGAAGATGAATGATTGATTGAAGTTAATTAATAGAAACATGAATTAAATAACAACTTGCACACATGATTTGTCATACAAAAACATTTTATTTCGAACATATGTTCATAGAAAGTTATCATAATCACAATTTATTTGCTGTACTTTTCTTAGAAATCGCACCTTTCAAGAATATAATTTTTTAAGATTCATAAATTTTCATCTGCATCTTCAAATGTTGATTTACCTGAAATTAGAAAGAGGAAGAAAAAAACACTTTTATTATGCTTATCAATCTTTAAATGTACTGTATATTTGATTTCAAATTATAAGTCTTTAGTTGCATAAGTAGAGGTAATTCGTGCACAATAGCACTTTGTCGACTCGCCACCATTTTATCACAGTAGGATCCAAAATGCATCAACTGTGTTTTACAAGGGAGGCCTGGCATTGCACACAGATGCACTTGTTCATGTCTAGATGTATTTACCTAGGGCTTCACAAATCTTAGGAGCCAACATTGCAAAAAAGAAAATCATACTGACACCTAAAATTTTTCTATGCAGATCACAAAATATTTGGAGTTTATGTCTGCATCTTCCAATATGTGAAGATCATCACTAAGTGCTGAAAAAGTTGAATATAATTTTTTTTTACTTTGGATTATTTCTCCTAAAAATATGCTCGGCTGCCAATAAATTTGGCCGGCGCCTAAAATGTTTTTCAATTTTTCGAGCCATGTTTCTACCCTAAAATTTTGGTCAGACAGATGAAGTGAAAAAACCTATTGGCACGCAGCTTACCTAATATTTTCACTTTACTTTCAGCTTCGCTCTAAAACACATCCTTAGCAACCTCTTGTGCATCGGGGAACCCTATTTAAATTAACATAGAAATTTTGCAGTGTTGTATGGTGTCGCTAGTTAAAAAGTATGATATTATTTGTCAATTATATTAATTGTTTTAATATTTCCATTCACAAAATTTGCTAATCAGTAAATATGATAACAACATTTTCAAAGAATTAATATTGCTTTTCAGTTAGCAAAGCTTCTAAAGGTTTTTTTTAATGTCCTCCCTCTCATTTATATTAGCCAAGACATGTTTTTCAACAGTATAAATGTTTTTACTTGCACTGGTCAAATTTTGAGTGGTACAGGTAGCCATTAAGAAATCTATCTTAATTTGCTCAATTCAATTATGTCAAAAAGAGTTGTTCTTTCAATAGTATCTGAAAAAATTATGATTATAAAGAAAATTACTCATAGCAAGATATTTCTCGAGAAAAACCAATATGGTATGGACTAAAAACAATGCCACCTTCCCCCCCCCCCTTGCTTATTTTGTTTTTGCACATATAAAATGTGTTGCTGAAATTACAATAATTTCAGACGGAAGTATGTTTCTGTTAAGTTTGATATTGAGAAATATTCAAGTGATTTTACAGTTTACAATTTTTATGAATTTTCTCAACTTAAAATTGAATGTATAAAATAGGTTATTTTATTCATCATGCAACGTAAATGAGACACTGAAATACATTTCTTAATAAACATGTGAATTTATGTAATACAGCCTCTCCGAAACGCTATTATGTCTGCGATCTGATATAACGCCAAAATTCTTTGGGTGGGATGGTGGCATTAAATCGGGGTTCGACTGTATTTGTTCCACTAGGGTTGTTGATACAAATGAAATCAGTGAAAATGATGCGACATAATATTAAAATTTATGTCATTAAATCATGCATGGAAATATTTTATTTTACATGAAAATAATAATGGGAACTGTTGCTCAAAGTCAAATACAAAGAATTAAAATTACCTTTGTTTGCTCTGGTAGAATTGTTTGGTAACCTTGAAAACCTTCACATAACTTCGTAGCTACTTACAGCCAAGTTCCTGGGAAACAAAATTTTTCAAGAGTTAGAAAAGTCTCACAAAAGTATATACAATATATATATATCAGCTGTTTACTAACAACATCGTTAAAAAATAAATGCTTAAAAAATAAGTTTAAATGTTAAAAGTTTCAGTTCCATAACATCTCAAAATGTTATATTTTAAAGTTCTTAAGTATTCGACATGGAAATTTTTTTTTTGTCTTTACCCATACACACAAAATCAAAAACAATTTTTGGCAAAAAATTAAATTTGAACACACAAACAGCAAGGCCATGACCCAAATACTGAAGTAGTAATATGTTTCAAACACTAATCTGCTTCCTTTCATTATAATGTATATACCTCAACACTAAAAACTGTGCCTGAAATTAAAACTTTGTTTTTTAGTCCCATTGTACGAATTTCATTTTTTATATCAACAAAGCAATATAATGATTCCTTATTAAATATTCTTCATCTCAGAGCGAGTTACAGAGTGCAATTTTTAAAGTAGTAGCACATGATTTTTTTCTGAAAATTTAACTTTCACCAAGTATTACAATATTGTTCATTTGAACAGTTCAAAATATCAAATCTATATTTTAATCCTTTACACTGAATTTAGTGCATGAGTTTTACAAAATTTAATATTTAATATTACTGCCAATTTTTACCATGCTTTATTTTCAATTTCACCATTACTCATCACAAAAAAATAATTACAATTTTTGTCATTTAGGTGCTATAATTTATTATCAATGAATTGTAGCTTATTAGTTACTTTGTGCATTGAAGGAGGTTGATCTAAAACACAAATTTTCAATTTCCTTATTTATAAGCGATTATTTATAGCATAGTCATCCAAGCACAATTTTTATTGTGCCAACAATATTCAAATTATTTATTTACACATGTGCTCAATTTATTTAGACATAATTTTTCATTAAAAAAAATTAATGTAGCAAAAAACATAGAATGTAAAATTTCAATCTGATATTATCGTAATTGAAGATTCGTGTTTCATTCGCCATGTAAATATTTTCAATACAACCCAAAATATACATGGGCTATTTGATATTTTTCAGCATTACCAAGTGGGATCCACTGCCCTATTGATTGCGTGACATTATGTCCATTTATATTTTTAAATAACGCATTTACCGAGCAAAAAAATATTAATAATATCTCCAACACTTCTCTTATATAGTTCGATAGCAATAAAATAATTCTTACCTCAGTAATGAACATGCTAGCACTTCGTCGTGGCTTCGATCGCCGATGTCAACATACACGCATACTACAGCAGGTTTTTGAGGATATAACGATGAATCACTTCAACTTTGATGACACCGAAGATATAATCCAAGTTTTATCTGTCATTATTATCGTAAAAAATTTTTTAATTCGAAAAAAAAGCCAGCATATTTCATCGCTAAATATCACAGCAAGAGCTCGCGGCCAGAGGCGAAATTTCCTCTTTTCCAAGATGGCAGCCGTGAACTACTTTTCTTGCTGCTTTAGGACTGGTGCTAGGCAGTCCTTAGCAGCGGTCCTAAGTAACTACTAAAAAAAAGTCCTTAGCTTAGAGATAGTACCGAAAAGTCGAACTACTGGCCAGCTAAGGACAAATCGGCGCTTAACTACTTTTTTTCGGCTAAGGACCACAGAGATAGTTCACTCCCTGGGGCTGTACTATCTCTTCATGCTTATCGGGAATCCGATCCGTATCCCCGCCGATTATGACAATATAAGCATGAAAGGGAAATTTCCGTACTAGCGGCATTCTCCCTCCGAAAACAAGCATCGTATTTCTCCGAATATTCGGATGACGATAAGGATAGGGGAGGCCCACTTCTTAAGCATCGGATGATCGTATTTTCTACTCGCGATGGCAAGTAGAAAATACGAAAAATTAAAAATTTATTTCTTGGACTTGGAAATTTATTACGATGACTTAAGTGGTGTTTTTCCTTGAAAGAAAACTATGCAATTTCGTCGGCTTTTTGCAATTGATTGGATGGATTCAATTAGAAATCCTAGTGTAGTATACAGTGGAACCTCGCTACAACGATGCTCGATATAACTATAATTCCCTCTACAGCTATATTTTTTCGAGATTTTTTTTTCACGGTATATTTCTCGATTATAATTATATTATCCTAAAATTATATACATATATATATATAATAAATGAAGCAAAGTGTAATAATCACCCACGTCCATCAAAATAGGCAATGGAAGACAATACATTATTATCCCAATGTGATTTCGGTAGTTCCTTATGAAGTACGGCTTAAAAAGAGCTTCAATAAATTAATTAGAATGCTGAAATATCTTTCTGAATAATATTTACACGCTGAAAAATATATTTTAATTATAGAAATAACTCTTCATATACTCTTATTTTCCATTCTCCCCCATTTGAAAAAAAATAAAAAAAAATATCTAGCTGATAGCCCCGCTAACACCTTCCGTTTTTAACGTTAAAGAATGTGAAAAAAAAAACAACAACAAATGTTCTGCACGTGCATTACATGGAGGAAAGAATTAGTAAAACTGAATTGCGTTGCCACCGTCGTTGAACAAAAAATTCAGTAAATGTATAGTAGTAGTTGTATACCCCAAGCTTAATTTTGATTGGTCAGTAATCGATCGGCCAAAGGGAAAAATCGCTTTTCCCTGTGTAGAAAGCGATTTCTTTGATTTTCCCTCTTTCACGTCGCGTGACGTTAAAGAGTGAGCCTACGAATAATTCCTTGGTATCGTTTTTCGGATTATTCTTAACGTCATGCTTATGAACCGATGCTTATAATTCGGATCGGATGAGAATAAGTATGAGCAGGTAGTACAGCCCCTGGTTGTAGGATCTGTTGTGAGACTTTGACGAGAAGATCGATTCACATTTGCGTCTGAAGCTAGAAAACGATATAAAACCAACTTTGGCCAACCATTATTGCCTCACTGATCGGTTCTCGGGATGCGAATTCCTCACGAGGACCTCAGAGTTTCCCTTCAGAAACATAGCAAGAGAATAAAGAAGTGGCTACTGCTACTAGGAATGCTATTTTTTTTCCAAAAATAACCAATAAGTCTATTGGTTACATTCGCTCGAATGTAACCGATACGCTTATGGATTGCATTTTTCAAGTTTCATAAAAGAACTTTTCTAAAACTTTTATAGCATAATGCCAGTTTAAGGCCGGGGGACTACACTATAAAAGTTTTATAAAAGGTCTTTAATAAAACTTGAAAAATGCAACCGATAAGCTTGTCGGTTGCATTTGCTTGAATGTAATTTTACTTTGTGAACAATTGTAAGGACTTGGCTTTTGCGCTTTCAAAAAAGAGACAGACTTGAATATTTTACCCCAAACGCAGATATCTTCCGATATTTTGGAAATAACTTGGTCGTTAGAGAGACTCTATCGTAAAAAAGATTCCCCGTTGCCATTTGAAATACCCTTTCTCCGTGTCAAGAATGCTAAGTAGGTTTAGGTTTCCTCTCGATACCTGCATTCTATTTCCGTAAATCACTTTTAAACGACATGAAAATCGCAAAACTTGGGAAAGTGGATCCTTTGGGATAACTTGATTCCAACTAGAATCATTCCTACAAATTTTATTATTTCAAAATATGGATTTCTTTTTATTATATGTCAGCCCACTCGTAGCCGTGAAACAATTGTGAAAGAAAAGAAATAGTAAGAAATTTACGTATTGGTTCATATTTGGTTGTAGTAATCGATGATTGTTAGCTGTAGTACGTCTCTTAGAATATTTACAAAAGATATATTGCAGTAGTGATTGCATTGTCAATTGATTATACGTAGTGTGAACCAGTAAATTTCTGGACTTTGTGGAGATTCAAGGCGCGAATCCGATCTCCCCGTTAAAAAGTCTCGCCACAAAGAGAGCAACAGGTCTATATAACGCCACAAATATTCAGTCATTGCACTTACTTCACTCATAGTTCGAAATATAGATAGCCGATGGCTGCACTATAAAAAACATTACACAAAAACAAAAAAAGACTTCACGCTAGGTTCACACCACAGCTTTTAAAAACAAAACAGCACTTTTCAAAAACTAAAGAAATTCTATTCCATTTTTGAATCAAAGAAATTCTAAAAGAAATTCTCTCCAACTTTTAAACAATCCTTTTCTTATGAATGATGGTCTCGTAGGCTGCCAAACCTATATTTAGTAAGGTAGGCACTCACTCTTAAGCCGGGTTTTCCTAGGAGCAGGTTTTTCTGCGCCGCGTGAACCGAGTAGGACCATTTCGCGTCGGCAGAAACGCGCAACCTAATCACGTTACGCGTTTGTGTTTTTCTAGCGTGGCGCATCAGCTCAGGGCGTCTATATACATGTAGTATATGGTCCTGGCATCAGCTATTCTATTATTTGCATGCTCCGGTTTGAAGGGAAGGGAAAGAAAACACAACAAAAATGACAGGAAGAGCAGTTAGCCAATTATGCCCGAAGTAAAGCGTTGGCTCGAGGCGTATTGCGGTCTGTAGGAGAACAGTCATACTACTTTTCTTATTGGTGAGTGGACGGTGTGTCACGCTGGGTGATTCACGTTGCACAAGGCGTTAAAAATCTGCTGCTCCTCGGAAAACTCAGCTTTAAGATAATAATTATGAGATGACTTTTTGTATCCAATGCGTTTCTGTTCGGTTTTTCATCTTTGGGCATAGTTGTTAAATGTCCAATGTGTACTAGATTCAGGATCCTCCACATGGGGGACATACATTTTATAATACAATTTACATTGTGTATCCATGAATTCTTCGGTGGGGAGCGAAGCACTATCATCACATTTATTGGGGAGGGAGTGGGGGTCCAAGCATCCTCAGTACTCAGATTCCAGTGTCTATGGTGTAGGTAAAGTGAACATCTACCAATATACGTACATATTCAATCTGCATTACGATAACGGAATTTATGACTCAAAAGAAAAAAACCATTTAGAATGTTCGTGTCCCGTAAAAACGGGATGCATAGTCTACGGGTTAAAATACGTATACTAGCACGCGCATCGAAAATAATCTTTATTATAGCCCGGCTTAGAGAAAGGTTAGGCCACCTTGCTCTATAGCGCCATGCAGATATTTTGAAAAGAGTAGTTTATCACTATTCCACTTGGTAGCTATACCTGGAGACGGAGAAAACCCGGTATTCCGTATTACTCGACCACTCCATAATCTCCGTATTTCCTATGGCCCTCCTCACACGGGGAAACTAAAGTTCGGCAACTGATAAGAGAAACCGTCTCCCGAAGACCAGTACGTATATCGCTCTAGACGCCCTCACACGAGGAAATTAGCGTCTTGGCGACGAAATATCGAACGCGACTCGGTCACTTGGCGACTGACATGCTAGTCGCCGCCAACTTTTGTTGAAGAAACTAGAGAAACTGCCTTGGCATTCCTTCATATTTTCGTCATGCGAGTTTGGACTCATATTGAAAAACAATCCAGAGTATATATATAATAAATTATCAGTTGAAAGGATATAATGAAATTTCTTCAGAATTTCAGTTCACAGGTAAATACACGATTTCTTTATTTAAATTGATATTATTTTGAAATTTAATGAAATCAGGGGCGTCGGAATTGTTTCGAAACTGGGTGTGTGTGCTCGTCTTTAGTTTTATATCGGAAAGTTTAATTTCTTAATCAATTCTGGGGTGCTCGGATCCATGCCACAAATTACCGTGGGTGCTTGAGCTTGCACCCCTGGCTCTGACGCCACTGAATGAAATGGTAAACCAGGACTGTCATTTCAACTTTTTTCGGGGGGGGGGGCAAAGAACATATACTCACTGTATGTACGCATATATACTATTTATAGTGTATTTTTGAAAGCCGGGGGGCAATAGCCCCCGATCCCCTAGATGACGGGTCCGTGGTAAACACATGGGCCCACCCGGGCACTCCCCCGCGAGGGCGATTTCAAAAGAAGATGAAGCATCACAAAAATTATATCTGGTAAAAAATTTCAGGAATAACCAAATGAATTTGCCAAGTAGGATCTCAGAAAAAAAAATACATGGCTGGGAGCCCCCATGTTGCTCTTAAGACGGCCCTGGATAAGAACCTGCAGAAAATTTCAAAATACTGTCTACTTTTACATGTACCTAAACAAGCACGTGTTCCATAGGGATGGTCCCTGATTTTCCCCCTTGCTTGGAATGTCTGTAATCTAGGTCACGTACGTGCACATCTGTGTGTGGGAGTATTCGGGGATAATCATTCCCTGAAACATAAACAACAATTCATGTGTTTTTTGTCTCTAGTTTTGCCTATAGTTTATTTTTTGCCTCTGGGAACCAGTTTTCGTCGTTTCATCTCATCAAACTACTTCAAATTCTGCGTGACAATATTTTAACTAATAAACAATAAAAATATATTAAATCCAACATATATAGGTACTGAAAGGCACATTTATAGAGGGAAAAACAGACGATTTTTTTTCCAAATGAAATGAAATTATACTAAAAAATTATCTAATTTTTACCATTTTATTGTCATTTCAAAATGATATCAATTTAAATAATGAAATTTTGTATTTACCTGTGAGCTGAAATTCTGTAGTAATTTAACTTTTATAATATATAGAAACTATTTTACTTATTTATTTGTTTCGATTTTTCCTAACCCGGTTAACAAGATAGTACCGGAAGATAAGAAGGAAAACTAATAGACTGTGCTGTTTTTACTCAGTTTCCCGGGCTTTGAATATTTTTTTAGTAGCGCCGTGTGAGGGAGAACGGGCAACTCGACTCGTTCTAGTCAACTCAACTCTCAAGTTGAAGCAACTCGAGCTCGATTTTAGTTTCCCCGTGTGAGGAGGGCCTATACGTATAAGGCGCTCGATTGTACTTCATTCAAATTGAAAAAATTCTAACTGAAAAATGTGAATTAACAAAATTTGTCTTTATTCGTGTAACTCTATTCTAATCGGTAGAGATCCTACCTTTAAAACATTAAAGTTACGAGTAAAATTTGAGTATAACAATAGACCAATGACCGCATGTATAAAATGTAGCAATAATAATTGTATTATTAGTCTTTGAGTAAGACGGAAAAACAGATGTAACAGACTACAACAGACAAAAGGCAATACCTTCTAGAGCAGAAAGCCTTCGCCCGCGATATTTTCGATGCTGTGACGTCATCACGTTCCGGCCTGTTTTTCCCCCTTCGGTAGCTGTTTGTCACTGATCGCCATATTGACAGCCGTTAGCACGCACGTGCGCGCAGTTTTTTAATGATAAATTTATATATAATGATAAAGTCCTTTAAAAAGAATAGTTAAAAAAAACAATAGCTAATCCGGCCACCAGCGAGTTTCGGTGAAGGAAATGAAGGCCTATATCTGTGCAGCTGCATATAAAATCACACAGGTGAGTTCATTTATTATGATTTTTTATATGATTTTATTTATTCATTTTTTATTACTATTACATGAAATGTATTGATGAATATTCTGTAATATTATTATAACAAACATGGTTAATCTCTCATAATCCCAATTTTCAAAAACTCAGTGCTATACATTGGGATAGGGCTTTATTAAGTTAATTAATAATATTGGTGCTGTGCTATTTGAATCATTTTTTAATGTTATCCTTCAACGTAAGAAATTTTTAATTAATAAACAGTTGGAGGGAATTTAGAATAATTACAGAAAATATATTGCGCAGTGTGCCCTTATTGGCACACAGGGCTTGAGTTATGAAGAAAGACTTCATTTTTTGAATATGTTTACATTGGATGAACGCAGGTGTCGAGGAGATATGATCGAAGTGTTCAAAATTTTCAATGGGATGGATAGGATGGACCATGAACTTTTAGTACACCGCCAATCGACTGCTTTTACAAGGGGACACCAGTATCGATTGGTGAGGGACAATGCAAGGTTATGGTGTCGCAGGGAATTTTTCTATTGTTAATAAATGGAATAGCTTACCCCCGGAGGTAGTAAATTGTAACACAATTGACACGTTTAAAAAGAAATACGATAAACATGTTGGGGTAAATCGAGAAGCTATCCATTCTTAGAATAAGACAACCATAAGTAATCTTTATGGGCATCGTATAATATTTTATCATGTGTATATATTGTTTGTAATTTGTGTTAATTGCATTTTTAATTGGGTTGCTGTATTTTTGAAACATATGACAACCATATTTTTATGGGCATCTTTTTATCAGCCACCTCGTTGGGCATTTTGCCTGTTGTGGCGTTGTATTTGTATATTTGTATATTTGTATATTTGTATATTTCATGCCCCCCTCTCCCCTCACAGCCTGGAGCCGGGCTTCTATGATATAATTTTTAGTGGATCCCACTCTAATTTCTCATTGTAGCCTTCGATGGAATTTCAAATAATTAAATGAAAGGAAATATTTTATTTCATGCCCCTTCCTGAAACTTGGTAAGACCTGCTAGGGTCAAAGTAATGAAAATCCCAATTTTTTTTAATGTTATAATTTCAACTCAATACATTCACAAATTTTGAAAACTTCAAAAGTCTAATGATGCTTTTATTTCTTGTCAATAGGTGTGTATGACTTGGACAGTATCATGGGATCATGTGAATTTGCTGAACACCCAAGAAGAGCGAGAACTGGAGCTTGCATTGATTATAACTACCAACCAAACAACCGTCTTGAATGATGTCTTCCATGGGACTTGCCTCGTGCCATATTGCGCCCAACCAAGTCAAGATGTGTGTGTGTGTGTGTAGGGGCATAAACAGTGCATGTTTTTTGTGAAACTTTTTGATTAGATATAATTAACAATATAAAGTATCACGCGTTGAAATACAGTGAGCTGAAGAGTGTTTCGCCGCATCCAAATATCTAATGAGAGCTTTTTGGTAGACTATTTGTGCTTATAAAATTTGTCACTACAGGTGCATTCTTATCCCCAAATATGAATGACCTCAATGTTCCTGCATATTTTGAAAGTGCAGTTGAACCCCGTTATAGTGCCAACCCCGCTTGCCGCCAGAAATTTTCTGTGAGCACATCTTCTATATTGGGATTATAATGTAAAAAACGTGGAGGGATTATAATGTTATGTAGAACTAAAATAGTTTCAAAGGTAAGTGTAAAATATGTGTCTCTTAAGTTTTATATCAAGAAATATTCAAGTAATATTGTATAGTTTTTAAAATTTCATGAATTTTCTCTTCTTAAAATTGAATGAGTGTTGAAATATTTATAGAATAACACTAATAAGGTAAAGATACAGTGTTTCATTATAAACGTGTGAATTTATGTAATGAAGCCCCTCTGAAACACTATTCCAACCATTAACCGATATAACGCCAAAATTCTTTGGGACTGGTGGTGGCGTTATAACTGGGCTCGACTGTATTATATTAAAGAAATGTCAATTTATTTTTCCATATAAATTAACAAATTTCTCAGACTATTAGAAACACCAAAAGGCAATATTTCAACTATACATAAATTCTTCACATAAAACAACTTAAAATATTCAAGTGATTATTATATTGCTGATACCAACGTGGGAGTAGTGTATAATCATAGAGTATTAAATAGAATTTTTCCCCATGTCTATAAATTTGGTCAGATACATATTTTGCCTGTCTTGAACATATATGGCTCGTTGCTCTTTATAATGTAATTCTCAAAATTGATCTACGTTTGGATGTTATTGGCTTTTTTGTTGTAGCCATCGCAACTGATAATTGCATTAATAACAAAATAGTGGGTTTGTCCATTAGTCCCCTTATAAATTTCCATATTCATCCTCGCCCTTCAACATACATGCCAGACCATTTTTTTCCCCTGATAGTGCATCTGATTAAAAATATCAGAAAAGCTGGCTGTGTTAAAAAAATGGTGTTTTTTCCCCAAATAAAAAGAATTTCGTCCCGCCTATAAATTTCTTGAGGTTCATGTTTTGCCTTTCTTGAACATCGTTGCTTCATAATATAATTCTCAAAATTAATCTACATTTATCAATGATTGCTACAGGTGGTGATTTTTTCAAAATAGACTCGCAATGCGTTATGACAAACAACTTTGGGTTCTTTAGAAATTACAAAATACTATGTTGATGAATTTGGTTTTCCATGTTTTAACTGGAAAATATATACAAATACTTATTCAAAAGCCAGGTTTGGGAAATATAGACAGGTACTAACAATATTTCTTTGATGTAAGTTTTAGAATGTGGGAGGAGGTAATTCTGTGGATTTTTTCTAACGTATTTCTAAAGAACCTTCGCATAAAAATGCACTTTTAAAGAAAAATTATAGTAAAAAAATGTTATGGAAAAAGGAAGCTGGTGACATTTTAAAAAAAAACATTATTTTTGAAATAGATTTTTACTACTTGAATCACATCTTAGCATAGAATTCGTGCATCTGTGTATGAATGAGAATCGTGCAATCATCCATATCCAATCCATAGTGGAGGAGCAAAGCATCGTATATTTATTTCATGAAAAGTTAGTTCCTTTTACATATTTTTTTATAAATGACTGAAAATACAGGGTGATTATACAAAAACTATCCCGACATATGGGCCCCTAACTATCATACCATTCACAGAAACTGAATGAAATTTTGGCGTAAGGTATTTTGAGGTATGCGCTCAAGAATGATATGGAAAACAACAGTGTCACTCTAACAGTTACGGTTACAGTGAGAAAATTTCGAAAATATCAAATGGCAACACCAAGTTTTTTGTATTGGAATGTGATCTCCATTGTGAAAAACCCTAAATAGCGTTCGAACGGCAACTGTAGCATGAAAATCACCGGCGGTAGATAGGCTAAAAGTGAGGACAACCAATAAGGACAGAGAAGCAGCATAAAATAAAGCATTTTATTGTGTTTCACAAATTTTCCTTGTGGAGGACTAATCAGGCTGGGATCTCAGCCGAAGAAACGGTGTGACGAATGAAACGAACATTAATGCTCTGGTGCACGGCAAAGTCCTTTTTACTTTTTCCTTGCCTAGCTCCGGGGATTTTCGTACTACAGGTGCCATTCCAACGCTATTTAGTGTTTTTCAGTATGGAGATCGCATTAAATACAAAAAACTTGGTGTTGCCATTTGATATTTTCGAAATTTTCTCACTGTAACCGTAACTGTTAGAGTGACACTGTTGTTTTCCATATTCTTGAGCGCATACCTCAAAATACCTTATGCCAAAATTTCATTCAGTTTCTGTGAATGGTGTGATAGTTAGGGGCCCATATGTCGGGATAGTTTTTTATAATCACCCCGTATATATTGCATGTGTGATGAAAAATAAAGGATATTATATAGTTGGATTGATCTCAATTTTCTTTTGGTTATTCAATGGATATTTTTTTGGTTAAAATCAACAGAAATGAAGTTCTGAAAAATTAATGCTCTTGGGGAAGTTTTGAGGTCAAAGGGTAATTTTTCAAATATTGTCAAGTTTTTATTGAAACTCTGGCCCTAATTGATACTTGAAAATAATGAGTTATAACTATTAACTTGTCTATTCGAGTGCTCAAGTCTACTAATTTGGCCTCTTTTTCTATAACATTGAGAAACAATATAGCAACGTGGGTCAAATATATAAACACATCGGCGTTAGTGTGTGGTGCTGCTGGAAAACTATCTTGCAGGGAAAATTGGTTTCGTAGGACGGATCTCGATGACGTCACGAATCTCGGGGTCAGGCTTTCTGCTCTAGAAGGTATTGCAAAAGGTCAGCCAAGTGACGGAATAACATTGAAACAAAAATAAATCATCCGTGATAAATATGGTTGCTATATTTCATCCTTTCATCAAGAAACCTGGGGCCGTGATACGTAATTAGGAAGTAGAATCAAACGTAAAAAACGTTGCAAAATTGGTTTTGTTTCTATTGCTTTCAGAAACGCTTTTGCATTCAATCTGATAATTCTATATTTTTGCAAGGATTCATTCATTTAGGGTGGTTAATACATACTTTATTTAATAATAACAAATACGCAAAAAATTTGCAATGTAGGAGTAAAAGTTAATTTTGTAGTCAAAGAAATTACGCTTTGATTTTCTTTCCGTAACCAAATATATATCGATTGTTTCGAAGGAAAATATGATTTAAATTATTGTTTATTGTTTAGCTGTCGTTTAGGTAAACACACATCGTAAACACCCCAGTCAGCTTGTTTAACTTCTGAAAAATTAAGTAAAGAACCTTTTCAAAAGCTAATTTTCTAGAAATCATCTTTCCCTGGTGTATTAAGAAATGACGTCTTTCCGAAATTAACTTTAAACAGTGATACACACTTCGACGGGAAAATACTGTACACAGATTTTTCTCATTAGCAATTTTACACATGCTTCGAAAGTCATTTGAAGTTATGACAAGCCCGATGAGTGATAATTGACAGAATTATTTTAAAAACGCAGAAACATTCTGTATGAAAACGTCTATTTTTAAATTATACGTTACAGAAATTTGAGTCATTAAAAAATTATACATCGAAGAATATTGTGAAGTTGGTATCTAATTTCATTTGTAAACATTTCTAATACAGTCGAGCTGGATATAACGAGCACAAAAACGTGAAAAATATTCGCTATACCAGATATTCGTAATAACGGATACACGAAAATACTGTATTTTGATGAGAGGAATCCACTCGAATATACGTTTTTTAACTCATGGTCCGTAAAGAGTGGACAGGAGGTCTGCTGATGGACTTGAAAATTTAATTAAAAATGAAAATTATGTGTATTCAATTATGTCACAAATAATAACGATATTCACATAGGTTTGAAAATTTTAGACCCATATACTGCAAGTCAGTGGTTCTCGAGGTATGTGTTGCGGCTCATAAGGACTTTGCCAACCCTTGTTAGAGGTGATCTATCAATATTGATTATGTGCCATAAAACAGTAATATTTATTTATTCACAAAAACCTCTCATAACAGACCATTAAGAACAATACCAAACACCATCTAAGTGTCCCAAACGACACCTCGCGGCAATTTCTCGATCTAACCTCAAAATGTTAACAGCAATCAAACCTTCTTCCTACTTAATAAATAGCTGAAGAAACGCAGAAACTATTAATGCCAGGCTCACTACTCTGAACGGCTGAACGTAAACGTATTTTACGTACCTGTTATCCAAATCAGTACCAATTTACTAACAAAAGTTCCGAAAAAAACTGATTTTCACACACTACTCTCACAGTAACACAGCCAGAGAAAGGCGCTCGCCCGCTCAATGAGTTTACGGCGGACGCCACAGACTAAACACTAATCAGACCGCTCTAGATTTAAACAGTGACCGAGAACAACGGTGTTCGGAATTCCCCGATGTTCGGTATAACTCCGCTCTTCCCTAATAACTAATGAAATTTTGTATCGATTTCATTGAATGGCATAACATAATGAGTTGTTGTGGTGCTCCTAATGAATAAGTTCATCATAATTATTCGTCTCTGAAAAACGTTTACACATATATGATCCACATTTCTCAGTAACTCTCATTCTGTAACACATTTTCAGTAATCATAATTCTCAGTTCTTCAAGTTATGGTGGAATCGAAAACCAACGTGTGACGCCAAGGTTGTGTATGGTGATGGGGGATTGTCTATATTCGGCCTACCCCCAATGTCAATGGTATGGCCATAAATTTTCGTGAATGGTGGATCACGACCATCTACCCCCTTTACCCTCTATGCTCCTGTATGACGTGGTGTGGAAAAGAAGCTGCGATGATTTACGAGACAAGAAAAGAGAAACTACTACTCCTTAAAATAACTTTCTTGTATAATTGGAGAGCTGTGGTCGCAACTGATTTGTGCGTAGATAGGATATCAAAAAAGCAAAAATTGTTTATTTATTTACTATTCCTCTAAAATACTTGAAAACACGCGTTGTGGGCCCACCTTGCACTCGGAAACAAAATTGGTAATCATTGGCTAGTCAAGACCAGACACATCCGCAATAATTCCATCGCTCGCATCAATAGCTAAATAAGAAAGAATTACAGTATTACAAATTATATTCAAATGGTTGTTTTTAAGCAAACTATTTTGTCACTGATTAACATTTCTGGAATTCAGAAACCATGATGAGGAAGACGAGAGCTGAGTACTCGGTAGTTCGCACCAACTAGCAACAGAAATAGATATACCACTCCATTAATTAATGCTTAATCCATTAATTAATACACTTAAAACACAAGCTAAAAACATAGTGTGTTCAGTCTATACAGGATGTCCTGTAAGTGCTAATGTGACCTTTATCTCCTCAAAGGTCCATCGTTGAGGTATAGTTTCAATTAAAAAATGCTCAAAAGGCGTTCAAAAATTACCCTGTATCAGTTTTGAGAATGAAAATACATTGTGTAACAAAATAAAAAAATATATTTTTTACGGTCCTCTGTCTTCTAATTTCCAATTGCCCTGTCTCTCCTGAGGCTAACAAAAAAAATTCAAAGTTTCTAAATTTGCTGAGAGATTCGAATTCAAAAATCGGAGAAAAGTTGGAGGAAAAACAGCATAAATGAGAGAAAGGAGCGTTGTCCATTAACTTTTGGTGTTCTTTCATAACTTTTCTCCAATTCTTGAATTCAATTTTTTTGTTCGCCTCAGGAGATACAGGGTAACAACTTTCTAATTGGAAGTTAGTGTACGGGGGACGGTATAGAAATTTTTATTTCTTATTTTGCAACACACTATGCTTTCACTCTCAAAACTGGTACAGGGTAATTTTTGAACGCCTTTTGAGCATTTTTTAAATTGGAATCATACCTTTACGACAGACGGTGACAAAGGTGACATTAGCACTTACAGGACACCCGTGCATTCATAGCTAAGTTCACTACTGCAATGTCAGACGGTGGTCGTCAGACTCATTATGTATGTTATCGAAGGGCAATCCCAATTAGGAGCACACGCAGTATAGATCTTTGGAGGGAGCACAAAAAACTTCAAATAGCATTAAAATCAACAGGTTAATAAACAGGAAATCGATTATAATAACATATAAAGGTGTTTTACGAAATTGTAATTTTTTTTGCAAAAATAAATTTTTGATCATCTCGATGGGGATGAGGGGGCACAGGAGGCTCGCTCCTCGCGACGTACACCTCTGCTTCCAATATGCGTTAAGGGGTCCGAACCACAAGGGGAGAGGGGGTCAGTGTTTTGCTGACAAGGGGGGGGGGTCAAAAATGACTAAAAAAACTGCTGACGTAATACTTGAATAGCTTCTTATAAGGAAAGAGTCCCAAGGTGTCATCCTTGGAAAATTCTGAAAAAAATTAAGTACATTTCATCTCACCCAGAAACACAAAAATTAGCGGCGGAATGCAATAATTACAAGTAGAAATTATTAGTACGCAAAAATTATTAAAAGTGGCAACAATTGGCTAATCATCGCTTCTCGCACTTCTTGGTGATATCCATTAAAAAAAATTTCTTTTCTCACTTTCTTTGCACCCCTTTTCTCTCTCTCTCTCTCTCTCTCTAGCTGTCCTTTTTTCCTTCCCCATGTTTTTTCTTTATGTTTCTGTGCTGTACCCGATCAATACCATCTGTAGCAGAAGGCTTCTGCGCGAAGCTCGTGACGTCACTGAAGAAGGTCATCTCACCTACAGCCATTGGGCATAGCAGGCCGACGCATGCGCCATCTTTATCTTTTTTTTGTAGTATATCCAATAGCTATATGTGTGACGTCACGAGCTTCGCGTGCAGGTCTTCCGCTATAGATGGTGTTGACCTGATAATGTGTTGTTTGAATGACATCACTCTAGGGGGTTGTGGGATTTTTAAATTCATTCTTGGCCTCTATTGGCGGTAAAAATATTAATATATTTATACCTTTTTTTTGAGGGACTCATAATAATTCCGCCGGTTTTTTTTATATTTTTGTGCACATTTAAATGAATAGAATCAGTGGTTATTTTTTAAAAAGTTTTTGAAGCCGTCGTCTTGGGACCCTTTCCTTCTTAGCAGAGATGCTCTGGCGCTGGACCACAGGGGGCGTAAGTTTCCCTTTAACCTCCCCCCTTCAACTTCAACATTAAAGGGGGCGTCAAATTGAGTGCTCGCATCAACCGACCAAGCATTTAGTTGCGGCCTTGGCCATAGGCACTACTAATTTTACCGCTCTTTGAGATGCTCTTATATTTCGTTTCTTCATTTTTCTACCGAAAAATCATGCCGTACCCCCCCCCCACCCCCCTCAGTTCTCAATTTTCAGAATGAAAGTTATTTCTTTACTGCTTGTCTTTTTAAATATGGTTTTGAGTATTGTTCCATACACACAGTGTTATAACATAAATGAGATGCCGTAAAAAATTTAAAGTGTAATTGTTCGACTTCATCATGGAAATTTGTAACTGTGATCGATTTCGTTCAACAAGCTTATTCTGTTAATCAAGCTAATTGTGTTGCAGAATTGCAGTCAAAAGCTGTGACGCAACATGTAAATCTTCCAGAACTTCTGAATTGGAACTGGAAAAAAAAAATCTCATCTCAAAATTGTTGGAGATACTTTATGCATTTAAAGGGTGTCACGACCCCTGAAGTCAAACATGACTTTAAAAAATATTTCATTCAATTGAAAATGAAATTGAAAAATTTCGTGTCAATCGGGTAAATTCTTTTTTTTTAAAATAAAATGAAGTATTAATGAATTATAGCGTAAATGTGAACCAGATTATTCTTGTTATGTTATGTAATATCATATTATATAATATTCTTATCTGTTAATTATTCTTTTTCAAGATTGATTATTATCTGCTTTAGTACAGATCGGACGCACTTTTTTGTGCTCCGAGTACGATCTCTTCGTCCCATTGTTCGAGGATTAGCTGCTGTGCTTCCGGGGAGATGGGATCTGGTACCGGCACGTGTGTTTGACAGAAAAGTTAAGTGGTCTTATATTTTTTCTCTATTTCACTTTTTTTTTTGTATTTCATTTATGGGTTTTTTAACAAACGCAGCATTTAATTTTTAGAGCTTTTGTTTCTGCGGTTTATTATAATTAGCGTTTATTAAGGGTTAATTTGTGAGTTTAGTGTTTGCATTTCTTACTTTTTAATTATTTGCGTATTTTCTTTGTAATTTTGCTATGTTTTTTTCCGTCGTTTCTTGGTGTATATTCAAATTTTTTGGCACGAGTTCGTACAGTAGGGAATATTGGTTCTTTGTTTTCGGCTATTTTGGTGTTTTTTCCACTTTTTTGATACACATTGATTGGGTGTTTTGAGCGTTAGTGTTAGCACATGGAGTAGAATTTTTTTAATTTTTTCCGGGTATTTTAAGCAATTTTTGTTGTTATTCTTAGGGTCTAATTTTTGTAGTGTTATTAATAAGATAGCTAGTTAAGTTATCTAGTTGGCTGATACTACATAATAACTATAGTTGTATTTTGTATTTTAATAGGCATTTTGTATTTTAATTTTTGGGCGTCTGTTCTTATTTTATATATATATTTCATCTTCGTAAACCAGTGTTGAGCATTTTATTTTTCTTCATTTTCTCATATAATCTGTTACGTGCATTTTGTATTGCAATGGCTTTTAGGTTATTGGGATTTTCTGTTTGAGTTTCTGATTATCCTATTTTTAAGTGTAGTTGTTTATTATCCAGTTTTTAGCACTAGTGTTGGTAGCCTCGACCTCGATTAGTGTTGTGTAGGGCTTGCGATGGGAGGTTTCCCTAGTATAGGGGGATAGTAGCTGATAATTTTAAGTGTAAGGATTGTTTGAAGAAAACGAAGTTGTAACTCGAGGTCAAAGCATTACAAGAGAGAGTTAAGGTTTTGCAGGGCCCTGGTATAACAGAGCCACCTGTCGTCGAAGAAGCAATCTCCAAGAACAATGCAGTCAACTGAACAATGAGGTAGAGGATTATAGTGATAGGGGTTTAGTTATCTGGGATTCTATGGTTCAGGAACAAGGTGTGTAGGGATTTTCGGGGTTTCAAGTGCTGTCGTCTTCCTGGGGAGGGGGGGGGGAAGAGATTATCTACGTTTGAGACGTTTTTCTTAGACGAAAGCTTCCTGGACGGTTAATCATGTGAGTCGGAAAGAATCTGGAAGGAGCGAATGTTAGTGAGTCTCTGTCGGAGTATAGTCCTCCTACCACGAGATGAGATTTGACTACGGCACGTCATGTCACGTCAAACGATTCTATTTTATCCTAGAAGGACATGCCAATCGTGTAAGCTCAGTCACTGATGAACTTTCCTCGATGTGCAATCGTTTTACCAAAAAAAAATTGAATAAAATCATCCGACGTGACGTGACATGACGCAGCGAAAATTCATCTCGTGGTCGGAGGACTATACCTGGACTTACTATTATCCACTCAAGAGAGGGGTTCAGATGTGGCAGTGATTCCAGTACTGCCAAGGGGTGGTAGGGGGCATAGGCGTAGGATCCACCACTTTTACTTAGGCCTGAAGGACATTTGCTTCTCATTGGAGATACGTTCTTGGAGCTTTTCACATTCACCGATGGGTGTCGTCGTTGAGATAGGAGTCACATAAATAGGTGAAGGGTCCGGGAGGTTTACGACAGGCTTAGGTCAGGTTTTTTACTTCCAGACCACGTAGACGGGAATGGGGGCTAGTTAATGATATTAATAACAGTATTGACGGGATGGCTTTGACTCAGATAGCTTCTCGATTGACACTAAATCACGGGGCAAATTAAAATGTGTTCTAATAAATGTCAAAAGGTTGGGTAATAAGAAAGATATATTAGAATCTATGATAGCTGTGGAAGGCCTAGATCTTATAGCCATTACAGAATCTTGGGCAAACGGTGGGAATCATTCTTATATAACTCAGGTTACGATACTTCTTTAAGAAATGGATCTGACAGGAAAAACGGTGGAGACTGGATATACGTGAAATCATGTTTGAAGGCTTGAGAGTGTAACGTGAAGAAAAGTGATATTGAAACTATATAGGTTGAGGGATACAGACAGCTTTTAGTCAGTCTTATATTTTTCTAGGAAATATATTTTCTGGATTTTACGCCAGTGTGAATTCGGAAAGAAAAGTCATCTGGTCTCCACCCGGATTCGAACCCAGGTCCTCTTGCAAACCAGGCAAGCATGCTACCATCTACACCACTACTTTACTTTACCGCGCCCTAACTACGGATATATATCGCCATACAGTAATTTCCAACTAGTGGAGTTAGGCGGGAAATGAAGGAACCATCTACCAAGGGTCACCCCAACCTCTGTAGGGAAAGAACTTGTTGCTGATGTTCTTTTCCCGGATTCGAACCAGTGGATCTTGACGATAACCTTCATAGCGAAAAATGAGCATCTTACCACTGCGCCACTCGGGTGCCATCTACGCCACTGGAGACACGACCTTGCCTTCCTTATTTCATGCACTGTAGCGTGAGGCGCTGCAATAGTGACGTGGTAGACTCTCTTAACTTCAGCAAATGGCTCCAGGTGGGGCGGTAGAGATAGAGATAGACGGCTTTCTTTCCTGGATATATAGGTTGGGGGCTATTTGCTGAAGTTAAGAGAAACTACGAATGCCTCTACTTCAGTGCCTCACGCCAGAGCACGTGAAATAAAGACGTCAGGGTCATGTCTCCATTGGTGTAGATCAGCGGTTCTCAATGTGAACTCCCCAGGGACTCCGCGGCAGCTCGAGAAAAATTAAAAAAAAAACCCCAGTAACTTCGGAAAAAATAATTATAACATTTTTGAATAATAATAATAATAAATCAGTAACTTTCATGAAAGAATAAAAAATAGGCTCCTCCATAGAAATTATATACCAGAAAGGGCTCCGCGAGTCAAAAAAGGTTGGGAACCGCTGGTATAGATAATAACATGCTTGCCCGGTTTGCAAGAGGGCCTAGGTACGAGTCCCGGCAGAGACCAGATGAATTTTCTTTCTGAGTTCACCTCGGCATAAAATCCAAAAAATATCTGTTTCCTTGATATATGGGTTGAGCTTGAAACAAATGGCGTAATAAGCTGAATGTAGGGGTTTGTTATAATCCATCGAATAGGGATCCAAACTGCATCGCCAAACTTCACGATGAAATTTTCAACATGTGTAAGCATAAAAATGTTGTCATTGGGGATTTCAATTACCGATTGGGTATCGATTAGGAGAACCTTTCAGCTAGAGATCAATATCAAAGAGACTTTCTTAAATTGGTGCTAGATAATTTTTTGTTTCAGCAGGTATCAGAAGCCACTAGGGGTACTGCTATTTTGGATATAGTTCTCACCAGTTCTGAGGATCTTGTTGAACATGTTTCGGTAGAAGACGAGTTTTCTTCATCGTGTCGTTAGTTTTCTTTGTAACTTTTCTTCAGGTAAGGTTGATAACAAAAGAATGGTTCCTTGTTTTCGAAGAACCAACTTTGACATTTTGAGAGAAAGGATAGCGGGAGTTTTCAAAGAGACCGGTTGGAATCAGTCCGAGTGATAAGTCAGTGGGAAGAATTTAGAAGGAAGCTGTCCTCTGTTTTGAACGATGTCATACCCTTTGTTTCAAAAAAGTGCGTTTGTACATCACGTCCACACTGGTGCACGGATAGAGTGCGTAATCTTTAGAGTATAGAAGTGGACGACGTGACCTTTCATCGTTTACTGATAAAAAAAGGGCGTTGAAGAAAAGGATAAGTGATAGAAAAACCCTGCCTCCCATTAGAAGGGTCTAGGGTAGAGAATAATGCAAGCATGTGTAGTGCATTGAATGATTTTTCCACGTCAGTTTTAATAGAGAAAACGATATTCAATGTACGGGTGTTACATGGGGTGATAAAAGCCTCAACGATATTAAAGTGGAAGATTAGTGGATCCTAAATCTTCTAAAAAATGTATGCGCTAGCAAAGCACCCGGACCAGGTGATATCTATCCTAGGTTCTCGAGGAATGTGCTAATGAATTGTTAGGGCCAGTCACACAGATTTGCAGGGTGTTGCTGAGGGTATCGTTCCAAAGGATTGGAAGCTTGCTAATGTGTGGTTCCGATATTTTAAAAGGGTAGTAGAGAAGCTCTGTCCAGTGAGTTTGTCTAGCTACCTCTCGGAAATTTTGGAAACTATTATCATAAAGCATTCGGTGAAGTGAATAAACGAGAATAATGTTTTGTCGGAAAATCAGCATGGGTGCAGGAAGAGGAAGCCATGTTTAACTAACCTCCTTTGCTTCTATGATCACGTGACTAAGGCTTTAGGTAAGAGCAAAAATGTAGATGTTGTTTACCTTGATTTCCAGAAGGCATTCGATCGGGTCCAACATGGAACTCTTGAAGCGTTTGCATGGGATTGGGATTGGGTTGCTGAATTGGATAGAATCGTGGTTAAGAGATAGGTCTCAACGGATTATGGTGAACGGGGAATTCTCTGGTTGAACAGGTGTCACAAGTGGAATTCCTCAAGGAAGTGTTCTCGGCTCCATACTTTTTTCACTTTTTGTCGATAAACTCGATCAGGGTATTGCTAATGGAGGTAATCGGGAATCAAAGCGATAGGGAGTTGATGCAGACCAACTTAAACAGGATTGCAGCATGGACAAATGAATGGAGCATGACGTTTAGCGTTGATAAGTGCATGGTTGCTCATTTTGGTTCGAACAACCCACGGTTCTCTTACGAGTTTAATGGTGTCACTATACCGGATGCAACTAGGCTCACCGATTTGGGAATTCAACCTCCTTCCTTCACGTGATTATAGAAGGAAAGGTCCTTCTATAATCACGTGACTAAGGATTTGGGTAAGGGAGAAAATGTAGATATTGTTTACCTTGATTTCTAGAAGGCATTCGATCGGGACCAACATGGTAAACCCTGAGGAGTTTTTACACAAGATTTGGATTGGGGGCAACTTGCTGAATTGCATAGAATCGTGGTTAAGAGATAGGCCACAACGAGATATGGTGAACGGGGAATTCTCTGATTGCACGAGCGTCACAAGTGGAGTCCCTCAAGGAAGTGTCCTGGTCCCCATACGTCTTCGCTCTTTATCGATAAACTCGATCAGGGTATCAATTAGAGGATTGTTAGTGAATTCGCAGATGACGTGAAGCTAATGGGGATAGTCGGGAATCAAAGCGATAGGGAGTTGCTCCAAACAAACTTAAACAGGATTGCACCATGGGAAAATAAATGGAGCATGACGTTTAGCATTGCCACTCATGCCTGCTAACCCGGCTAACCTGCCGCCCGGGTGCAAAACCACATGTGCCGTCCACTTGAAAGTCTGGGGGAGGGTACGGTCATTATTGCTGGTGGAGGGGAGGCGCGATGATGATGATGATGATGATGATGTCAATTCATATATACTCATATACATTAGATCAGCTAACTCCACTTTTGACGCTGGGGATGGGGGCGTATCTCCACCCATGGCCGCCCCTAAAGGTGACCCTGGTAGGAAGCTGACAGGGCTCTAGTCTAGAGGAACTCGAGATAAATTTGATTTTTTTCTGAAGAAAGTCGCACACCATTGTTCAGCGTGCAAAATGTCCGTGACCATACGTTCTTCTTTTTAAAAAAAAAAATTTCTGCTTTTGATCCAGCACTGTTTTATCGCTTTCAATAATGCCAGATAACTTCATCCTCAAAACGGCACTTATATGATGAGCCATCATCACTTACACTTATCCTTTAAAGATGATGTACACCGAAGTTGATTAATAAATTTATTTCAAGGTATTTTTGATGTTCTAAGGACCGGACAAGTGAAAAGCTGAATTTTTTTTGGTCTTCATTTGACCGATCTAGAAAAAATATTAATTGAGGGAACCAAAATGCACACTTGCATTGTAGTAGAATACAGGGGCGGCTCTTGGGCCAAGTAATAGGAAGAAGAGCAAAATATAAGTCCCGCATGAGTAGAGATTCTGTCTCGAGTCGCCCTTGATAGATTACATTCTTGTTTCTGGTATAACGATCCCAGGCCCTGAAGTTTTTTCAATATCTCCGTTGTCGAGGTATTGCGCAAAAGCGTGGTGTCATGTGAATTTTTACTGTCTGAAATTTTTAAAAATTATAGAGTCTAACAAAATCTACGCTGCTGCCCCTTACAACCTGCCGCTCGGGTGCACCCACCTCTTGCACCCTTGCTTAAACCACCCCAGGCTCAAACAACCCACGTTTCTCTTACGAGTTGCATGATGTCACTATACCAGATGCAACTATGGTCACCGATTTGGGAATTCTCATTCACGGAGGCTTAGGTTTTCTGCACATTGTTTAGCGGTAGTCAAAAAAGCGAATAGAAAGTTCGGTTTCATTGTCAAAAAGGTTTTTTCACGTTCTCCTGAAGTCATTCTTCCGCTTTTCCGAGGCTTGGTTCGTCCTGGACTGGAGTATGCTGAAAGATTTTGGAGACCATACATTTTGGAGACCTGCATTGGGACATAGACTTGGTTGAAGGGGTGCAGAGAAGAGGTAGCGTGTCCTTGTCGGCACACGGGGCTTGAGCTATGAAGAGAGACTTCGTTTTCTGAATATGTTTACATTGGAAGAACGCAGAGTTGTCGGGGGATATGATTGAAGTGTTCAAAATTTCCAACGGTATGGATAGGATGGACCATGAATTGTTGATACGCCGTGAATCAACTGCTTCGACAAGGGGACACCAGTATCGATTGGTATTGGGTACTTAGTAATTCTAGGTTGTGGTGTTTTTCTCTAATAGGGTTGTGAATAAATGGAATAGCTTACTGCCGGGGGAAGCAAATTCTAACACAATTGACACGTTTAAACAGAAATGCGATAAACATGTTAATCGAAAAGCTATCCATACTTAGATAAAACAACCATAAATACTTTTTATGTGGACAATGTATTATATTTTATCGTGTATATATAGTTTTTATAATTGCATTTTTTTAATTAGGTGTTTTTTTTTTTTTCAAACCGAGCACAACTCAGGTCTATTGCCATAGGCAATTTACTACCTAGTGAGTTGTGCCGGAAGTATAAGTGCGTGTACCTAATAGTCTGAGTGCGTATCTAGTGTTGTGTGTGATTTTTCAGTGCTGCCATCTATATCTCAGAAATGAAGTGAGTGATGTGTAGTGACTGAATGTTTGTAGGTCTGCTGCTCTCTGTGGCGAGACTTTTTAACGGGGAGATCGGCTCGCATTTGCGCCTCGAAGTTGGGAACTACAGAAAACCAACTTCAGCCAACCACCTTTTAATTAGGTTGCTATATTTTAGAAATTTATGACATCCATATTTGTTATGAGTATCTTTTTCCTCATCCACCTTGTTGGGCATTTTGCCTGTTGTGGCTTCGTATTAGTATTTGTAAAAAAATCATACATTTACGTTCTAGATAATAAAAAGAATGCAGTTAAATTTCGGGAACAACTCATAGCAATTGAAATAAATTAGTTATTGAATTTTTTTTTAGTATAATTTTTGTTTACTTAACATATTTGATTCAAAAATAATCCGTTTTTTTCGTTTTTTTTTTGTTTTTTTTTTGTACAAGTAGTGTGGAAGCCGTCGGAAATGAATGTTCTGAAATCATGTAAGTTTTTGGAAAATGTCTTGAATGGATGTTCTGTAAAGACAGCTACATCCACAATTTGAAAATTTGGAAGTCCATTTTTTTTCATGGGATCTTATAACTGCGGTTTGTGTTCGAAATTCCTATTTAGTCCGATTTTTTAAAAAAAAATTTGAGAGTAGATGGAAATAGGCAGTATTTTATTGCCACATTGTTTTTATATATCCAGCATCACCTTTAGAAATGATATCAAGTTTTTCTTCAACTCTTTCAGTGGCAATCCAGAAATATCTCGTCAAACTTGATCTGCTTTATTTCTGTCACCCCGAGATATTTCCTCTTCTAAAAACGCAATGAAGCTGTTTTTACAATAAAACATGTTTTCAGCAGTCAGCTCTTGTTCAACGGTAGTTAAGAAGAAGAAGAGAGAGAAATATACGCTCAGTACAAATGATACAGAAAGATTTTTTCCTCCCAAAAAAAGTATTTCTCTTCCAAGAAAGTCACAACACATGGAAGGTTGTTTTGTATCATAGTCAGGGAAATAAAAGCGATGGGTGGAGTAAATTTTCTTGGTGGGGGGAAAAATCAGTTATCTTCTCGTAATAGACGCGTGTCCGGGTGGAATTCGTCCGCATCTTTGGCTACTTTTAAATATGATTTTGCATGGAATTTTTTTAATTATTTTGCCATAAATACCCTTAGAAACACCATATGAAGGTCCCTGTTCATCAAATATGATGTACCCATATACGTTTGTCCTTCCGTTTCCTTCTGAAATGGAGATATAGCAACTTTAACTGCCTTTTGTCCCTACTTTACAATTTTATACAATAAATCCTGCCAACAACGGCCACTGACGGGACCAAAATTATAAGCTGTTCTGTAATTCATTACGAATACAATTGACTAAATACTTTAATAATTTTTAAATTTAATTTAAAAAATTTAATTTTTTTAATTTTTTAAGTTTTTAACCTTTTAATTTCTTTAAACTTTTAAAACTAAATACTTTTATTGAACAACGTTATCCACGTACGGCGTTCACTCAGGGCCGGATTAAGACGTTTGAAGGCTCTAAGCACTTGAATAGTTTTGGTGTCCTCCTACCCTCAATACCTACATATATATTTTACACGATATTGAGTCTATAAACTAAAAATAAAAGTGAAATTTTATATCTCAGAAGTAACTAATCTAAGGATAGGATTTCACTCTAAAAGGTTTATGGAAATTATTTTATTAAGACTTGAAAAAAGCAACCAATACATTTATCGGTTACATTCGAGCAAATGCAACCGATCAGCTTATTGGTTGCATTTGTAAAAGAATTATTATAAAAATTTTATAGTGTAATCCGGGCTTACGACAGAATTGTGATGTGAATGTTTCTAAGCACAGACATTTTGAAAGTTTCCACCCCTCCCCTTTTTTCTACTTGCAAAGTCTTTGGTATCCACTGAATTTTTTTTTGGAACACCATTGGATGTTTTTGGAATTTTTCTTTCATATTTTCATAAAGACAGATCTTTTTTTTCAAAATTTTTTAAGATATTTTCTCCCATCGACTACTTGTGAGGATCGAACTGAAGGCATCTTTATACCCATACTCTATGGGCTCTATATTAAACCATCAAAGAATGCCTCTAGGCTGCCTATCTGCCTAACTCTCTGAATCAGGGATGAAGGAGAAAAATAATTACAAAAATTGCAAAAAAAAAAATGTTTTAATGCACAAATTTCAAACTAAAGATGTGGAAGGGCATGCGATACGCTTCGTGTGAAAGGGGCCTAAAATACGTGGCTATTTGTGAAGGTTTCGCAATTTCAAATGTGGCAGTTTTAATATGGGTTAGGAAAATTTTAAAAACTGCTTAAAGGGTTAATCGAAAACTATTTCCTTTCGAGAATTTTGAAACAGAAGAAATATGAAATATTCCTAAAGGCCCGTTTATATGCGCGTTATGTGACTAAGTAGTTAACTAAATTTGAAGTTGTCAAGTATTTTGAAATGTATGCAGACGATAAGGGTTGTTTACACGGGTTTAGTTGGTAAGTGATTACGTTATTTAGTAATTTAGTGGTTAAGTAGAATAGAGTCTGATCTATTTTTTTCGATTAAATAGGCTTGATGTGCATGCGCTAGTGGGCGTGGTCTCGAATTATCCAATGCGCATTTACTAAATCACTTAAATGTGTGGACACTTCTTTGAGCACTTAACAACTCACAATTTAGTTAACTACTAAATCACTTAACGCGTGTAAACGGGTCTTAACACGAGAGAGAAGCACTCGCTCTTACCACAGATTTTATTTCTTTTTCATATATGTACGGTATTGGTTAAAATTTCTTTTCACAAGCCATAGAACAACAAGCCTTCTTTCTTTCCTAGCAGTTCAGCAAGTTAATTCTCTAAAACCAATTTTATGGGATTGTTTTCGTAATGTTCTGTACTCTCATTGATTTTCAGAAACTTGTTTCTCAATTCATTATAACGGGTTTTTCATATATCGGAATTCACAATAAATTCTCTTCCTATGTAAACTTATTTAAGGAAACTTTTTGCGTTACAACGAGATTTTCGCTATAACATTATTGGTTAAAACGGTATTCGGCAGTAGTTTCCCCTCTTCAATCTCAGAATAGAAGTATAGTGAGCTGTGAGTGTATAACTTGAACTTAATAAAAAAAAAAGTCAAATGTGTCCTATAAACAAATGAGTTCGATTAAATAACTACACTGCTAAAAAAAAGAAATCAAGTTGCCAAGGAAATGTTAATATTTGTGGGGTATATTGGAGCTGCTGATTTGAACTGGTATTTGATTTGTTGAATTGGGGCTCTAGTTTTTGAGATAATGTTCGCTCCCAACATTTTAACGTAGTCTGCAGCCACTAAGTTTTGCGTGGAGTTTAAGTGTTGAGAATTTTAGCGTTAATTTTTTATTTATTTCCCTATTTTATTTATTATATTATTATATTAGCTGTTACCCGTGCCTTCGCTCGCGTGGATTGCCTAATCTGAAAATTCTCCCTAATGACCTTTTTAGGGATTGAATTTTGGAAAATCCCTTCTAACGCCAGGATTGCACTATAAAAGTTTTATATAAGTTCTTTTATAAAACTTGAAAATGCAATCGATAAGCCTATTGGTTGCATTCGCTCGGATTTATTAAGCTTATTGATTGTTTTTTTCAAGTTTTGTGAAAGATATTTTACCAGACTCGCATCGCGATGACCTGGGTTCGAACCCCACCGGTGCCACAGTGGTGATCGGCTGAAGTTGGTTTGCTGTGGTTCTCGACTTCAGGCGCGAATGCGAGCCGATCCAACACCATCTATAGCAGAAAAATCTCTGCGTAAAACTCGTGACGTCACGGAAGAAGTCCATTTCACCTTTAGTCATTGGATATATTGCGAAAAAGGTAAAGTTATCGCATGCGTCGGCCTGCTATATCCAATGGTTACGGGTGAAATGGACTTCTTCATTGACGTCCAAGCTTTGCGTGAAGGCCTCCTGCTATAGATGGTGTTGGCCGATCTCCCCGTTAGAGCAACAGGCTTATAACCGTACAAGTATTCAATCATTACACTTCACTTACAATTTGAAATATAGATGACAGCACTGAAAAATCAGACGCAACACTAGATACGCACTCAGACTGTTAGGTACACACACTTTGTTCCAGACTCTGCCACGAAGTTGGACTGGAAGAGAACTCATCAACGAGATAAATCCGGTGGCATATTCCTGGCATTTATTCAGGACATATTATCTTATATACTGTATATAGATTTATATCATCATCAGACATTCAGAGGTCTCATGTGTCTAAAGTTTATTATTGATTTACATTTTGTATAGTTTTCATGTGATTTGTATGCTGCTAATGTATCTGAAATCTGGCGTCCCATATTTTACGGGATAGACCAATTTTTTCATATATATATTTTGGATCTCCGTCCTTCCCTCCAGATCCACACCTGCACGGAGTCAAACATGAATATTATTTCTATTAAAGTAAATGAGTACTGAAAAATTAAAATTAAATTCGTAAAGTTTGAGAGAGAGAGACATTTTCACTGTATTCATTTTTATGAGTTCGCTGGAGTCCACTCCTTTTGAAATACCTCCACTCCGTTTTTCCAAGCGGGACAATTAAAACTTTTTGTAAGATGGCCTACTGCACACGTCATGGCCGGGCTGTTGTCAGCCACACGAATGAATACAAATAGGAGAATAACACAACTCAGAGAAGTATGAGTAGGCCATATAACGGTGCTATCACATGAATACAAAGAGAGGCTGTGTGACATGAAGTCATATCTTAGCGTCCTGTTTAGTCACCATCATCTTTCGCTTGGTGTGACTTTGTGGTATTGAGAGAGACGGCTAATTCAATCTACTGCTTGGATGGTATGTCCAAAATTGCAAGTTCGGACATACCATCGATCATCGATTATATTTTTCTACGTAAGGGACAAAATAATTCCCTTCACAGCATTTGACGAGGCTGAAATTGAAACTTCTTCTTCACGTTGAAGATATCGTTAGCACGCGTAGATTTTAAAGAAGAAGATTGAATGTGGTGGGTTGAGTGTCAGAAAATGTGTTACGTAAAAAGTTTGTCCATAAGTTACGTGCAGCGAGCCTTAATGTGTTTGCAACTCTATATTGCAGGTGGTTTTAAGAAACATTCGCCTCTCCTCAGTTTCGTGCGCTATCGGATTATATAAATGAAACTGGCTCTCGAATTATTTAGCGCCATCAGTTGAAATGACACGCATCTTGACGAGTCGGCAGTCACGCTTACAACACTGAATGTCACCGAATGCCCGATTCCAAGCATATCTTATGTCATACTAGAAACGACCCTTTAGTAGTGACACGTGTGAATATCCTCGCTTGATTCGTCAACAACCGTAAAGAATCGATCTCACAGACTAAACACAGCTGCTACTCGATGAAAAACGAGATGCTTTCTTTTCCTTTTCTTGTTTTCTAATAAACGTTCTTGGCTAATTATCATCTCGTGGTTCTTTTGATTTACTCCTAACATATTTTTCAGCAAGGGATGTATGAAGTTTCATCACGTTTCTAACGGAAAAAGAAGGCAGAAAAACCGAAGGCAGTAAAAACTTCCGAGTTGGAAAGAAAAGCGCTTCCTGCAATGTTTCAGATTAAAAGGTGCTAACTTTGGCTCCCATTCGAGTAGTAGTTTTTTCACGCTGATATTTCGACGTACTATTTAGTCTATATGAATTAATTTACCCATATTTCGCTTAGATATTAGGTATTTGGAATTTCAGAGATATTATCCGATAAGTTTTGTTCTGCCAGTGTCGCACGTGGTATTAGAAGCACGCGGCACTATAATTCATACGAACTGATAAAATAAAATGTTGCGATATTATTGCGTGGATTTTACATAAAAAATGAGGCGTAGATCACCGTTTTTTCCCTAGATATCCTGAAAGATTTCAGGATCTTTTGTATTTTTCCGGAATAAATTTATCTGAATTGTTTTTGATCTTATGAAAGAAAAGGTATACATTCATGATGCGTGCAATAGATAGCAAACATAATATTAATTAGAACGACAGGATCTCCTTGCTTTAGCAGTAGGGCTATACAGGGTTTCTTTGACCTGTATACGTAGTGAATGAAATACGCTATGTGAAAATCGATTACGCGTTGCGACGGAAAGCAGAATATGAAACTACACAATTCTTTGAAGAAAAATACGAGTAACATTTATATAGACATGTACATGCTCTCTAGATAAAAAGTATCTCTTCCACAACTCAATGAATTGACCCTACAGAAGACCTCTTTGGCATCAAAGACCAACGCCGCTATTACTGAAATGATCTGCTTGCGGGCGGAATCTTATCTAACTTCTGATTCAAAAGGATTGAGCCGCAGAACGTCTGCTCAAACTTCTGTTGCTGTCTTTCACACTTGTCACCGAGGATCATCAAGGGATAGGTTCATCTTTTCTCCGACACGAGGAAAAAGTCTCACCCAACGAGCAATGATTTTGTCATCAATTCAAACCATACAGAATTTTTACGTTTTATTTTACTTTTGAAACATGACAAAATTATTATTGATTATTGTCCCCGTTCGGAAATTAGAACAATATTTGAATCGAACAAGCGATGTGCATATTAGCCAAGTAAATCAACTTGTTATGTTTCAGCAATTAAGAATCCATAAGTTTTATCTAACATAAGTGGTATGACATTTCATCTGTATGTGCTCTTGACGCATGACTTTGTGATTGATGGCCGTGTCATTCTGTGTCCATGCAGATGACATCTGTCACTCACTATTTGTTACCGTACACCCAAGCAATAAGCAAACAAACTAAATAATGATCGATATCTGTGACTATATAAGCGAAGACATTGAATTGACTCTATAATAAGCTATTTCCACGCTAAGATAGAAATTAAAATTGAAATGTACTATCACACAAATTAATACAAACTAATATTTATACTGGCATAAAGTTGAACATAACCATGCAATAGCACAGCACAAGGGGAAATACATCATTTCAGTGGTTCTCAACATGGTGTATAGTATCTGGTGGCATATTACTGTATTGTCATACCATGCAGCAAAACAGGGCTGATGAGGCAAGAAAAGAAATATTGAGAGGGAATATTGGTTTCACAATGATTGAAGAACGCTAAAAAAAAAGGATATTTTTTCTGATTATTTCATAATTTTGCATAAATCATAAAAATTTAAAAAAAAAACGTGTTTACCACATAAAATTTGAATATTATTTTCTGCCGGTAGGATGGCGAAGGGGGACCATGGTCGAAAGAGAAAGCCACGGGAGGAAAATACACAGTCAAGTTACATTATTGTGACCACCTTCTATTTCTGACATCAACTGCGTGTAGCTAATAAATGAAAACACATATCAGTAGTTGTTGTAGCAGGTTAAACAAATTATTCATCGGATTTAAAAAAGTAAAGATTGTGCTTTTTATCATAATATATTAAAAAAACTGGGTAGTTTGTAAAATATTCGCATGCTTGGTGTCGTTTAAATGTTACTGCAATTAACAAAAAGTAAAGACAGGAGCATTAAATGCCGTTGATGAGAGAAGTGGACGTTTGCTAAGAGGGTGTGTGTGAGGCACCCGACACAATACAGTTGAGCAATTAATTCAATGTAAAAATGAATGACTGAGCTACAGGACCGTGGCGTGCCTTCTCGGGGCCCTCGGGCAGACTTTTTTTGCAGGCCCCCTTGAAAGGGTTACTATGCAAAATAAGTGTACATTTTCTGTGGGGACTCCCTTTGGCTCGAGGTCCTGGCCAGTGTCCCGGTTGCTCCAGTCTAGTTACGGGCCTGGAAAGCTACCAGACTTTTTTTTTAAAAAAACGCCTGCGTAGTGAATTCCTGCTGTGTATGGTGCTCTAAAGTAGATGAATAGTTACTGCACCCATGGTTATAGAGTTTGTTAAAAGCCCGTGCGTATAAGCATCCATGTATTTGTGATTCGCCGTAGGGAGGCGCTTTGGGAGAGAGTGGGGGGATCGACCTCTCCGGGGAGGGTCGGTCTTTTCTTCTCTCTCTCTTATTACAGCGCGCTCCTCAATAAGTCAAGTTTGGGTTCTCTGCTTGAGAGACACGCACGTACTTTACGGGGCCTCCGTTCGCCCATCGTAATGATTGATCCTAAGCTGTTTTCAAGCAATTAAATTGTTAATATTGTTACTCCATAGTGGTGCGAACTTATATGACTCGATCCTCTGTCTCTGGTGAGAACTAGTTAGCTATTGAAAACAAACATGCAGTCCACAAAAATACATTGGTCCGTCGGAGCACCGGAGGTAGAGGAAAGACGCCATTCAAACCACTATGGACCGTATCACCGTCCTAAATA
Source organism: Pholcus phalangioides (assembly GCF_987345545.1). Classification (NCBI taxonomy): domain Eukaryota; kingdom Metazoa; phylum Arthropoda; class Arachnida; order Araneae; family Pholcidae; genus Pholcus; species Pholcus phalangioides. Next base: position 26,278,428 of record NW_028301604.1, on the reverse strand, counting down.
AGAAAAGAGGGACTATCAAGGAGAAAATCTCGCGTCTTGAAGGACAGCTAACTGATGATGCTGAACTGATATGGACATCGTTCAAATTCGCAAACAAATTGAGCAGTGTCGCTGAAATCGCGGCTGATACCAGAAATCTAAGAAACGACTTCTTTGAAGTGCTCAAGGACGAGGAGGTAGAAAAAGAGGAAGAAGAACTCCTTTGTCTTGAGGACAGGATAGAAGGAATTAAGGTTCGACTAGATCAGTGTTTCCCAAAGTGGGCAATATCGCCTCCTGGTGGGCGATGGAAAGGCCCAGGGGGCGATAGAAGCTACGGGTATGACATATGATCCTATGGGTTCGCTTGAGTTGGGGGGCGATGAGAGAATATCATTGCTGAAGAAGGGGGCGATGGAACTAAAAGTTTGGGAAGCTATGGACTAGATAGACTTCTCTTAGATGAAGTGAGCGTAGGCTCAGAAACAGAATCATCAGGGAAGGTTCAAGGTAGGTGAGGGCTACAAATGAAACTCCCTGAGCTCCACACCCTTCTCCATAGGCAAAAAGTAAGCGACAATACTTCAAAAGGGAAAACAGAAAGTGAAAGAGGTCGGGAGGAGGAACAGGACAGCGGAGAGAAAAAGATGACCCCTTCAGCTGAGATATACCAACACCCTATAGATAAGATCTTATCTATAGGGGATGTTGGCTCGACCCTCCAAGTTCAACATCGGGGTGTTTTGTTTCGGATAGCTGCAAGCAAACGCTATTGTCCACGGTGGTGATAAGCATCATGGATGTCAACGGGGAAAAGAGACCCTGCAGAGCACTACTCGATTCTGCCTCACAATCGAATTTTATTACCACCTCATGTGCAAGATCGCTGGGACTGGAAGAAGAAAGAACACAAACCTCCGTGTCCGGGTTGAACGGAGCAACAAACATCATCAGCAGGAAAATACTAGTTACTCCCATTGCTAAAAGGAGATGGAGCTTCTCTTGGTTCCAAAGATCACTGGTTTAACTCCAATGAAGCCTCTCTACGTTGGCTCCCTCCGTCTTCCAAACCACATAAAGTATGCGCACGCCAATTTCCACTCTCCCGGCAAGGATTGTTGTATTGCTCGGAGCGGAGAACTTCTTCCAATGGCTAAGGGAGGGAAGAATAAATTTAAATTCCGGGCTGTTACTTCAAGAGACCGTTTTCGGCTGGATCGCCACTGGCAGAGTCCCACAAGATGGGAATCATATTTCTACGTGTCACTTACTCACAGAATCCTTAGAGGAAAACTTAAAGAAATTCTGGGAAATAGAAGAGGTAAATGACCTCTCCCCTTGCCTTAGTCCCGAAGCCATCCAATGCGAGGAAGACTTCTTGCATTTCTGCGCCCGCAACAGCGATGGTGGAAGCATTGTCAAGATGCCGCTGAAGGTAGACCAGCATCCACATCTTGGTCATTCAAAGATGACAATAGAGAGAAGTCTCGACTCCCTTTGGAGACGCTTGGAAAAAGTTCCAAATCTAAAAAGATTACAATCGGAGCCGATAGAACTACCCCAGTGTGCACAAATGAACTTGCGCAAGTGGTGTATGAATGTGAAAGACTTGATGCCGGCATCATCAAAACCCACTGCCCAGGTTTATCTAGTGCCAGATGGAGCCGCATCTACTGTGAAGACCTTGGGACTCTGTTGGAACACCACCGAGGACTACTTCTCATTCAAGGTAACCCCTAAATCTTCTCAGTACACAAAGCGAGCTGCATTATCAGGAATCGCTACTACAATTGACCCTCTTGGCCTTATCGGCCCGGTCGTTGCTAAGGGAAAAATATTCATGCAAAAACTATGGCTACTTAAACTTGATTGGAATGAGCATTTGCCTCACCCCCATGCTAGAGAGTGGCATAAATTCATTTCGGAGTTGCACGAAATAGAGACCTTTCGAATTTCCAGATTCGTTGGCAAAAATCCTGAAAATACGGTTGAGTTGCATGGGTTCGCAGATGCATCTCAAAACGCTTATGGCACAGCTGTTTACATCAGATGCATTTCTCGTTCAGGTGACATAACCGTCAGGCTGTTGTGTAGTACGTCTAGGGTTGCACCCCTGAAATCGCTTACAATACCAAGATTAGAGCTATGCGCAACACTGCTATTGTCCAAATTGATTCGTAAATCAACAGTAGCATTACGAACGTCCTTCGGAAGAGTTATGTTGTGGTCAGATTCCACTATTGCTTTGGCCTGGATCGGCACTTCCGCACACCAGCTGAAGACCTTCGTTGCGAATCGAGTGTCAAGCATACAGGAGCTGACCAAGGAATATCACTGGGGTCATGTCTCTTCGTCTCAGAATCCTGCAGATCTTGTATCTCGAGGCGCCAGCCCTAAAGAATTGCTTGATAATTCACTGTGTGGTGGAATGGACTCGAATTTTTGATGCAATACATTGATGTTCCTCTCCAAGATTGTGAAGACAGTGTTACAGATGCTTCGTACTTGAAGGAACTAAAACCGATTATGGGCACCACTCTGACCATTGTCAACAAGGAAAATTTGTTAGACAGTGACTAATTGGAATTACTTGTGTGCATATTGCAAACATTTTATTTACTCTATTATGTACTTCACATTGATTCGTATTTACCTTAAAATTGCACATGTCATATGCTTACATAATTTGAATTCATCTGCAACTTATGTCGTTTGTAAATCGTTAGTATGTAAAGTATGCAAATCGGTAGTATGTAAAGTATGCAAATCGGTAGTATGTAAAGTATGCAAATCGGTAGTATGTATAGTATGCATATCGAATGTTTAATATGATAAGCGTTAGTATGTTTAGTATGATAAAGCATTAGTTTGTTTAGTAGGATGAATTGTTAATATGTTGTACAGTTCAAGTTTAGAATAATGTGATACGTAATTTGAATATGTTGAAATATTGCAATATTGCAAGGCCGGGCGGCAGGGGCGTAGCCAGAAATTTCGTTCGGGGGGGGGACCAAAGTGACAGAACAATGGATTTGGCCATCTTTTTCCCTTTTTTCTGTCATTTTCTCACATTTCGGGGTCCCCCCCCCCCTCGCTACGCCCTTGCCGGGCGGAATGTTAAAGCCCGTGCGTATAAGCATACATGTATTTGTGATTCGCCGTAGGGAGGCGCTTTGTGAGAGAGTGGGGGGATCGACCTCTCCGGGGAGGGTCGGTCTTTTCTTCTCTCTCTCTTACAGCGCGCTCCTCAATAAGTCAAGTTTGGGTTCTCTGCTTGAGAGACACGCACGTACTTTACGGGGCCTCCGTTCGCCCATCGTAATGATTGATCCTAAGCTGTTTTCAAGCAATTAAATTGTTAATATTGTTACTCCATAGTGGTGCGAACTTATATGACTCGATCCTCTGTCTCTGGTGAGAACTAGTTAGCTATTGAAAACAAACATACAGTCCACAAAAGTACAGAGTTCTTTCAGTACATACGACACTCAATTTGCATGCTGGCATCAAAATTGGACCTCTACTGTTTAATATGGGGTTGCCTCCTTAGATGAGGCATATTATATGCTATGTAGAATTATACGCGATAGAAATATAGAGGTAAACAAGCTTCCAAATGACATGGCATCCACGAAAATGAGAAATAAAAGAACGAAAGAACAGTTGAAGTACTGAGGAGCCAGATATTGTTTAAAAAAATTCATAATATGTTCAGATTATGATTTTTTTAAACAAAATCTTAGATATTAAAAAAGAGTACATGAAGTTGTTTAAAAATATAATGAACAACTGAAATGTAAAAATATAAAATAATTTTATAATTGAAACACAAAAATACCAAAAATTTATTGCTAATACCTCACGCCCCAATAGTTCTCTTCGAGGGGCGTGTGATCTATGTTGGGAGCATAGGAACATAACATCCTGGTCTAGGTTCACTGATGCCTTTGGAAAGCTACTTTCAACCGTTGTGATCATCAATTCATTCTTGCAGATCATGTACGTCAATAAATGGGATGCATTTTGCCTGAGATTAATGGAATCTCCGGCACATAATGTGACCCTGAAATGTCTGAAAACAGTATAAAGAGCATGAAAGTGTAAGAGCATTGTCCAAGTGTTTTTCTGACCCCCCCCCCTCCCTCAACCCGATTCTCTAGACTTGAACCCGATCGAGCATATTTGCATATAGCGCATTTTTTTTGTAGATCTTTCGCCTCGTCTTTCCAGCAGCTATTGAATAGACTGCAGTCTGCTGGGATCTAGATAAATATAACAACTTTACAGCATCTTATTGTGTAATTTCCAGACCATCTCGCTGCGGTGCGAAAGCATATTAACACTTCTTATGCCAGTGAATTTTATATTCAATTGTAAAAGCATGTTATCCTTCTTGGCGTAACAAATGAACTGATGAGTGAATAACGCTAGCGAGGTTTCTTACAAAGATATCGATCCAAACGTTTTCTCGTTTATTATTTGAATAACTACTCTCACTAATACAACCCGTTACTATATTTAACGTTATTTTACGAACATGAAAATATGTAAATAGTGAGGTAGAATTAGTATATTTTTTGGAAAAGGAGCAAAAACTGTTTTATCCTCTATTTGAGCTTCTCCTTCAATTATGAAATGGATTTTTTTCGAAAACTCTGTACAATGTAGAGAAGTGAAAGATAATTACAAATTAACATTACAGTGGAACTTCGGTTCACGAACACAGTTCACGCACTCTCATTTTATCCGATCAAACTTCCCCATAGAAAATAACAGAAACTCGAATAATTCGTTCCACAACCTTTCCTTTCACGCAGCTAGGATTCTCCCCTCTTCTAACATATATTGCAGGTTGGATTTATTTTAAATTACTGAATTTTCACTTATTTTATAGTTCAGGCTCGAGTATTTGTGGAGTGATATAGAAGAGCAAGGGGTTCCAATCCTGGCTTGCATTAACACCCAACAAGATGGCGAGACAGTCTTTTATAGTACTTTTGCTACGAATACCACTCTTGTAGTCAGTGACATATTAACGAATGGGCCCAAATCAAACAAGGGCCTTTAAACTATTCAAAGGTTTAGTTAATACTTATATGCATACAATATAATTTTCAATTTGGTGTTTCCTCAAAATAATAAAAAAGCCTCGAAAAATACTTCAGCTTGGTCCCTTAACTGGTTAAGACGGTCTTGTCAGCCGTAAGATAAAGCAAACTGTCCAATGGGGTATTTGACTCAAAAACCTTGCCAAAATTATTTTTAAATTTTTAGTGAGCTATTTTGTGCTGAAATGTTTACTAATTTATCGTTGAAATTTAAAATCGCTGAAGTTAGAGGACGGGGGACCGTATAAAAATTATTTTTTAAATTTTACGACACACTATATTTTCACTCTTGAAACTGGTACAGAATGATTCCTGAACACATTTTCAGAATTTTTTTAACCAAAACCACAACTCTAAGCGAACGGTTGATTAAATTAAGACTTACAGGACACCCTGTACAAATTATACAGTTACCTTAATAATGAGGGAAATTCTTTAATTAAGAAGAAAAAAATCCATGTGATGTAAGAGAAGTTCGCGAAAATTGTTGAACTCTTCAACGTTATGAAGATCATTTTGTGCTCATTGGCTTATTGTTTTGCATTTATTATCACTCGTTATGATCATTTGTTTGTAAATATTAAATTGTTTTGATATATTTCCCCGCTTATATTTTTCACAATTTCTTTTGAATGTTGTACTCGTAATAGTTTGTGTGTTTTATTTTATCTTGCAAGTTCCGCGAATGTAATATGACTGAGGAGATGGGAGTACGTTCTTTTTTCGCTGTTTGTAAAATTGTATAACAAGGATGTTTCAATTTTTTTTATGTGTAGCTCTTTTGAATAATTTTAAGATAATACAGCTTTGAGAACATCGACAAAGATTCTATGGGCTTGAACTGTTTTTTGTTTTAAACTGCCTTGATGTGCATTGGTTTATTTCGTTGCTTATTTACGTGAATCTTTCAATGATTTTAAAGTTTCATTTTGTTTTCTGCTCGCAACCTCGTTCCCGTATATAGTAGAAGTTATTTTTAGGTTTTTTAATTTTCTGTATTATTTTGGAGCTGCTCCGTTTTCATTTTTTAGCGCTTTCGCTTGAAACTTTAAACGCTTTTTTGTCGCCCGATCTCGATCTGTTACTATATATGGTTAAAAGTGACTTGAAGTTACCAACCCTTATCAATTTCTTGACAATTTGAGGTTTTTTTTTAAAAATTACATTACCACTACTTTCATACTCTAGAATAGATCTACTTTTAATCAAAACTATTTTCAATTACGATAAAGTTTACTCAATTTTCTTTACTTGCTCTTTTCTGAAAAATGGCCAAATTAAACGGAAAATGTCATAAATAATGAAGCACCATATATATATATATATATAAAATTGATTTTCTGTCTGTCTGTGTGTGTGTGTGTGTATGTTCTCTATACAAATCTACAATTTTGGATCGATCGTCGCCAAATTTTGCATATATACCAAATGGGACCCGACTTGAACGATAGGCTACTTTAAAATTTCGTGAGAGCAGGGCAAATATACCCCAAACGGGCAAAAAACTGTCTGGCAACAATGGTTTATGGGCCTCAACAATCACTTTCGGAACGTTTGCTTTGGTTACCGTGGTTCCCTAGCAATGCGTTTCAGACGTGTTTTATGCCTTTACAATGGTTTGTCACTTCTCTAATCCTGTTACTATATAAATAATAATTTATGCCTTTATAATGCTCTGCCACATTTTCAATACTCTCAGTAATGAGGCTTTTTGAATAGACGTCATAATCATCATCACTTTGAGGGTCAGGAAAAGGGTGATCCTCATAGAAATCAGTGTTAAAATTGCCAATTTTACTGTAGAAATGTGAAAATGTGGTGGTGTTTTCTGTCACATCAATAATTTTGAAAATTGTATTTAATTCTCGATTTTTGAAATATTGAGTTCGCTTAGAGATGTACAAAGCCCAGGAGATTAAATATGAAGTAATTATCCGGACCTATATATATACTTTTGAGTTGGATGTCCAGGCAATAACATTAATTTCAACTTTTTATTTATATCTTATCAAGCATGAAAATTAAGTTCTCCGTATTGTCTTTTTATATTCAACTGCATAAATTGATATAGTTTAGGTTGTTTTAAAATCAATTATGGGTCGGTAAAGTACATTGAAGAAATTCCACAGCTTTAAGCATTTTTGGAAGCAGAAATAGATAACTTGAAGTTCGGGAGGGGGATCGAAATACCTAGCGCCCCTTAAAAAAAAGGAAAAAAAAATATTCGTTTCTATGTTTCTTTAAATCTAGATTTGTTTATTTCATGAAGTCGCCATAATGGTTAACTTAGACACGGTTTGCATGTCCCTCAAAGAAATAGGGAGATATCACGTGATCCAAACAGCCTCATTGAAGAAAACCCGGACAGCACTGGGTATTATAGCTAGTTATGAATATATTTGTCGCTGTGATATTGCATGATATTATAAAGTCCCTACCCAATCAACATTTTGACTTCCGACCAACCTAGGTAAAGTGAAGTAAAAATTGTTTCAAAATGCGAATAATTAATTTGACCGTAGTATTTTCTATATAGTTTATTTTCATTTCAAAAAAGAAGCGCACAAGTGCGCAGCAAATTTTTGCATTTATGATAGCAAAAAAAATGTTCTCTTCAAGTTGGCATAAAAAGTTTTGCCTGAAACATGCCGAAGTTATAACAAAATGTTTCGTGTTTAAAAAAAATTCGTGTTTAAAATTTGAGAACTTCCATCATCGTATTCAAAATTCAATAGATCAATTAAAAAGAATACTCGATAAATATAACGAGCATTGATACATTTATACATATCTGCTTAAGGTTCTAGGGTCATGAAGAACCTGATGCTTTGTCTTGAAAATCCCGAAAAAGAGGCTAGTAGTTGCGAGAACTGACAAGCACAATTTCGAATCATCGATTTTAGACCAATAGAACTAGTCAAAACATGCTTCGTTGTGTCCAAACCCCGATGGATAAGAACAAGACGAGATTTTCAAATAATGCTCTGGCTATTCAGTTATAAAAATAACTTTTTTTCATACTAAGGGCCATTTTGGAAAAATCAACTTTTGGCCAGTTTTGTTGTGCAAATACCCCACTATGCGTCGGCTTTTTACTTGGGATCCCATGACGCTGGGCAATGAACGCAAATCATCATATGCATATAGACTAGTGCTCTTTAGTCTACATGAGTCTGATGTACATACTACTCATGTTGCGAGAAATATCTCGTTCATCATTTCCAAATATATGTTTACAAAAATTTAAAAAATTTCCTCATCTTGCGAAACACTTGTAAATTGAATTACTTGTAATCCATGTTACTGTATTTGTAACAAAGAAAACATTTAAGCTTGAGTAAATTTGGAGGCCGAATAACATTATACAGGGTGTACTGTAAGTGCTAGCACGGCCTTTATCTCATCAAACGTCCATCGTAGAGGTATGATTCAAAGTTTAAAAATGATCAACAGACGTTCAAAAATTACCCTGTACCAGTTTTGAGAATGAAAATGCAGTGTGTAACAAAATGAAAAATCTATATTTTTATACGGTCTCCGTGTGCCCAGAACGATCAGAACGTTGTTGCCCTGTCTCTCCTGAGGCCAACAACAAAAAAAAAATTGTTTCTGAGTGCAATAATCACTGAGTTATTCGAATTCGGAAAACGGAGACAAATTTTGGGAAAGAACGGCGTTAAATGCGAAAAACCGTTTTACCTACATTTAACGCCGTTCTTTCCCAAATTTCCTCCATTTTTCGAATTTGGATATCTTTGTGAATATTGCACCAGAAACATGAAACATTTTTTTGTTGACATCAGGAGAGACAGGGCAACAACTTTCTAATGGGAAGTTAGAGCACAAGGGGGGACCGTATAAAAATTCATATTTTTTATTTTGCGACACACTGTATTTTTACTCTCAAAACTGGTACAGGGTAATTTTTGAACGTCTGTTGATCATTTTTAAACTTTGAATCATACCTCTACGACGGACGGTTGATTAGGTACAGGCGGTGGTCTTAGGGGTCATTCAAGTATTACGCCAGCATCGATGGTGGGGAGGGGGTTTCCGGTTTGCTGACTTTTGATGAAAAGGGGGAAGGGGTTTAGATGACGCTTACGTCATCAACCATCCTTTATGAAGGTATGAAATATTCTTAATGGCATCTTACTCGGTGCGCCAAAAACGAGAAAAAGCTTTCGATAGTTTGTGGGCACTTGAAGTAACACCCTCCCCCTATTGATAAGTGCCTTACAGAGCCACTTTAGTGATCTCTAAATGTTTCGCGGATCCAAGTAATCTGGAAATGTGTCTGGGCGTTTAGAGTTTATATATACTGTATATATACTATTTCACTCTCATAGAATTTCTGAAGGGTGGCTATGCCGATTGCATTAAAAATGCCAACCCTTGTACCCCGACGCTTTTAAACTAATTTTTTTAATTGAAATTTCGGAAGAAAATACCTTTATATGTTATTGTAATCAATTTCTGTTAATTTCAATGTCATTTGAAAGCTGTGAACTCAAAATTTATCTTTAATAAATTCATTGTGACCCACCCTCTAAGCCATATAATGATGAATCGCATAAAGACCCTTGGTCCGCGAACCAAATATGGCCCTGGGGGTTACCTGATATGGTCTGCCTTCCTCAAACCTAATTTTGTAAAAATGAACTAAGCGGCACATTTAAAGATCGCTTAAGTGTCCCGTAGTACAATTCCAGAGGATTTAAGTGGCCCGTGTCACATTTTCAGATCACTTAAATGACACGAGACACAGTTCCAGAACACCGAGTAAGATGCCATTAAAAATATTTCATATTTTCATAAAGGGTGGTTGATGACGAAGCATCATCCAAAACCCCCTCCCCTTGTCATCAAAAGTCAGCAAATTGAAAACCCCCTCCCCCCGTCGATGATGATGTAATACTTGAATGACTCCTAAGCATGTGCGTATCAATGAAATTTAATGCGGAAATGCGAGAAAAGAAGTTAAAATAAACTATTGAAAAATAATTTTATTTCTGAAATAAAATAAATCACTCACACTTTTTCAATGCCTTTTCAAAGATGTTACAGAACTCGATTCAAGAAAATTATTGGAAATTCAAAACCCTCCAATGTTTATTGAAAAGTATTTACTATATGAAGTACTTTCACGGTGCAATTGTAAAAAATATATACCTCAAAATGAAATTTTGTCATGTTGTAAAACGAAAAATTGTTCGAAATAAATAGTTTTAAGAGTAAAGATTCGACAAAGAAATGTTCTTTTCTACCGACCGTTCCAATACACAAATCGAGTTAGAGGGTTGGAATTTTTTAAATATTGAAGGAAAAAATAATACAAACCCGCTGTTTTTGTGAATTACTTTTTGAAAGAAAAAGTTGCAATATTTTGTGTATGTATGTATGCATTGCACCAGAAAAACGGCAGCAAAAGAGAAAATCAAATAGATGGGAATGAAAAATGCGGGAAGGTAAAAATGTGAGCCGAGCAACAAGTGAGAGAGTAGGAGGAGCAAAACTGTGACGTTGGGGGGAGTAAGTGGACGATTGCACGAAAGCAAAAAGATGCGTAGGCGTATATATACAGACGGAGATACAATTTGCCGGCCACTCTATGCTCAGCAGCAACTGTAAACTGCACCTGTTGTTACCTCTATCGTCAATTCCATTTATGGGGGGGAAAAATCATTTTTGATCATTCAATTAATACATATATTTCAAATCTTTAAGAAAGTGGCGCTTAAAAAAGAATGGTGGTTATATTACCAATTCTATTCAGCCTGTTCTGCGCAGCACAAGGTGAGAAAACTCTGTTTTTTCTTTTTCACTCTAATCAACGTTTCCTCCTCAATTTTAACTTTTCAACTTTTCAACAGGAGAACTTCGGGACAGTTCATTGAAACTGTCGTTGACCTCATATATTTAGGTCCTTCTAAAGAATTAAAAAGGGAATTTTTTGAGAATTTTATAAAACTTTCCTTTCAGCACTTATAACTTTGAAATATTATATTGATGCGAGTAGAGGGTTTTTTCCATAATGGTAAAATAATAAATCCATTCTTATATGTTCAACTGATATGGAGAATATAAGAAAAAACTTAAAAACTAACGCTTAATTCGTTTAATTGAACTGATGATGACGAGAAAAAGTTTATAAATTTAAACTTTCGCTTGATTAATGTTTCTGATTTATTTGTTAACACAAAAACTTTTCTTCTCAAAAATTAAAAGTTGATGCATTTCGTGAGTTTAGATTCTTGGTAAACATTTTCCTGAATAATTGGAGTAGGATATGATGTATATTATTCCCATTAAGAAGAATAAATTTTACTCGGGTATTTTCAATAAATGTGATAATATATATGTTAGTACATTTTTTCACGATACTGTATTCAGCGTATTTTCTTATATATGTATTTAAATTAACCCGTAGAGCAATAGATAAATTGATCAGAGTACTCGTATTTAACGTATTATTTCATCAATTCTTTAGAACGACAGAGTATCCTTACTCTTGATGACGTATTGATTATGGTGCGATGATGTTCATGTCTTAATATCGCGAAACGTTCGACAGCTCTTTCCTGATTCTCGTCTGTATATTTGTTTCATGTTAGATGAAAAAGTTTCGTATTTCATATTTCACAGGAAAGATCGAGTGAACGTTTCTATTTATTATTTGCTATCTCATTCTACTTTATAAAATATAAGCATAATAGAGTCATATACCATACAAGGTGTACACACTTACCGTTATCGGATAGCTAATTCGTAAACCTTTAGTCTTATCAGGCACGGATCTAGAAGTGGGGGGGGGGGGGTTTCTTCTCCCAAAAGCTGGATAATGTGAGAGAAATCGGTATGGGCCGTAAGCTACGAGGCGATCTTACGAACCTTAACAATAAATCACCCCCCCCCCCCTGGCACATCACCCTGGATCTGCACCTGAGTCTTAGAAGTAATGTAAAAACGTCAAAACACACCTTCATCTTTTTACGACCAAAAACCGACCGAGTTATAAAAATTGGATTTCCTGATTTTTAATCCTTTCCTTATCATAAAACAATTCATTTAAACCGAGCTGTATATCGGACTCTTTAAAAGTTTATTTTTAATTTTCAATGAGATTTTCTTGAAATTTAATTCATTAACATAAGGTTACATACATCAAGATTTGTTTTTTAAGAATTTCATTTTTGAAGTCAAAATTATTTGTCGCTGACTTGATGTTGCGTGTGACCCCCCATTTCTTAGCAAAAAGTATATTTCAACTTCAGTCACCTATGACTCTGTCAATTTTGGTTTTAAAAGAATGAAGTTTTTTTGTTCCTACAACTGTTTACTATACTACTTGACAAATGCGAAAGGAACAGTTATTTTTCATCATACCTAACGATAGACATCCTTCAAAGAAATGAAACTTGACACATTTTTAATAGACATCCTGAAGTATTTTTATAATGTAAAATGAAACAGTTATCGCACCACATGGCAAAAAAAGATAAGCAAAAAAGAAAAAGATGCTCCTTACAGCAATTGTAAACAGCTACGAAAAGTGTTCATTCTGTTGGAAATAAGGACAGATATGAGTTCGTCAGTATAAAGTGTGACCTACTCAGACATTGATGCACATTTGGCATCTGCTGTACATGCTGTCCATTAAATTGTTGAGGAGAGTTTGAGGGATTTTGTCCCATTCGTCCTTTAGGTCTGGCGAATATCAGGGCCGGAACTGGAGGGAGGGGGGGGGGCAATTGACCCTGGCAAAAAATTTTAGGGTAATTTTAGGGGGAAACAAAAAACACCATTATAAAATAATCTAATTTTAAATTGGTGGGGGTGTCAAAATTACGTTCGAGGTGGAAAAAATCAGTCACGGCCCTGCCAATATGCAGGACATACAGCCCAAGTGCACAGCGGAAAAGACGTTAATGACTCAGGAAAATTTCGGTGCAATACCGCTGTGATTTTACGATAACTCCATCAAAGATATGAAGCCGAGTTTTGCCATTGTGCTTGATACCTGAACCCAACATTACTCCTTGTCTATAGCGGTCAATTTCCTGGACATTCTGCTGATGGTAACACGTTCCCTGATCTCTCCCTATTAGCTGGTGTCCAGAATCACTGTTGATGCTAAAGCACCATTCGTCAGAGAGCATGACTCTGGACCTTTTTCTGTTGCTGATCCCAACGAATATATTCACTACACAAACGTGAATACAAGCCAACATAACGATACGAGTGGACCTGTTTATATAATTTTAATAAAGAAATTAGAATATTTAATCACAATTTAATCACAATTGTACATAAATGTATAAATGGTATACCATATATATATACTTCGTTTTCTTACCATTTCTTTTTTCAAAAAAAAACAAAAAAAAAACACGCATAAAATTATGAGTACATATGTGTAATATCTGCCATTTGAGTTTAAAAAATGCTTTGCACGTACGCAAAGCTATGCTTTGCTACGCTTAAGTTAAACCATTCGGGGGAAAAATAAATATGAAAACGTCTATCAAAAAGGATTTTTATCGGAAAATTTTAAAAAATATTTATCGTTGTGAAATTAACTAGAGAAAGAACGCATACCTTAAAGTAAAAATGTCTTTAGAGTTGATTAACAATTACTTTCATAAGAGAAAATAACGTATCAAACGATTTATTTTTCAATAATTGGTCTGAAATTATATCTTTAGTAGTTCAAGAAGGGTTACAAAAAAAAATTAATTGGGAGAAAAGATGCTGAAATAAAATGAAAACGAGTTCAGAAATAGTAATACCATTGCTTAATTCACTGGCATCCATGGAAATTAAGAAAATTTTGAAGCAGAAAATTTTCAAATATTTGTTTTAAAAAGTTCAGATTAAAAAATTCAAAAACATTTCCCATAAATTATATCGGTTCAATACATAGACTTAAGATATAAATAGACCGCGCACGCTATTCATAAAACTTGTCGAACGTGAAGAAAAGATGAGCAGTATTGTCGGGGAAAGAACAGGTTCTGCGCTATTACATTTGGCGCATTTTCGCAGAAGCTAGGATGTTGCTGTGACGAAATTTGACTCAATTCGATCAAGTTGATGAAAACTTTCCTTCATTTTTTCAATGAATTTCACTCATTTTTATGTGAAATATTTAGGGAGTATCAGATTTGAAAAAATAAATTCTATAAAATAAACAAATATTGGAAAACGGAATTTTTTTATTTTCCATTAAGGGATAATTCTTAATAATTTCTTAACACATGGGTTTTTAAATTTTAATTGAATATATAATATTTGAAGGAAGTGAATATAAACAGTATAAATTTCATGAAATAAATTTTTTTGGCACAGTTTTTAATAGCTTTCTAAATATCTATACACACACAGGAAACAAAATATTGTATACAACAAATATATAATGTTTATGTTACTGTAAATTTGATAAATCCGTAGTGTGCGTTATCTTCAGAAATTCTGCATAATAGTTGGTAAATATATGCATAATTACCAATATTTTTAGTAAGTTTGATGAATTTCGTAGCATTTATCACTTTTTACGAATGAATCGAATAATTCTCAAAATGAAGTTAGTAAGTTTAATGAATATGGAAAAAATCCATGCTGAAATATCACTTTATTTCAACAACTTAGTTCTGTCCGTATGAGATGCGTGCACTACACATATTTCGCCATAAAAATTACATTAATAATAAATGCGAAGATAGAGAGAGATTTTTTTTCATCGCCTTAGTTCATGTTGGCTTTTGCTGTATTTATCAGCATATGCAAACATAACCGTTACGAAGAGGGGTAAAAATACTATTATTTTTAGAGGTTGTTATGCATTTTTATGCAAAACTGCAATTGTCTAGAGGGTGCGTTTTCCTCACATTCTATTTAAATAAAATATTTTTCATAAATTTCTCCTTCTGAAAAGCATATTTTCTTCCAAGTTGAGCAAAACTCGAATGAACTCACTAGCTCGCCAAATCTCGCCAAATCTTGCGGAGACGTATATTTCAGTTAAAACTTCATAAAACTCACAATTTCAATCATTTATTGCCAAAAATTCTATTAAAACATTTAATAATGATTCATGACATTTGAATTTTACCAAAACTTGGAACTTTAATTGAATTAAATCCAAAATGGAGTCGTTAAAAACTGAGACTACGTCAGAAATCCACTGCATCGTCAATTTAATATTCCAATTTTTAATTTATAAGAAGAGGAATAAGCAAAAAAGTATTCCCTTGTGAAAGGATACTGGTCCCCCTTTCCTAAACCGCTCAGAACATCCGAAAGCTGCGCAAGTGTTGGCCATTCTAATCAAAAATAAGACAGCGCGTGTAGATCGTCATACGAGTAGCCATAAGGAAAGCATTGCCAGCGAGATTCCCTGACCAGCCTTTCGACCGGAGTCACGTGACTCCGGATCTTTGCTTCACATTGTAACCCCTCGCGCGCACTCTATAGTATTATTACTCTGTGGTTCAATAGGTACCGGGATTTGGAACACGATCAGTTGAACTGCAATAATGTTTATGCGGTAGGTTCTGGAGAGCCATGGATGCATAAATATTTGGAAGCAATTAATGCAATCACATTAACATATCATAATCGGGGTACTAGTCTATCTCAGTCCAACCTCGTCTGACCGGAATTTAAAATTCGTTCTTCAGCTGCAGAAAGTTACGGAGGAGAAGAAACGGTGTTCGAATTGGATTTTTTTTTTCCTTCCCTTCCCGTTGTCTAATTTAAGTTCATGAAAAGTACACGTACGGATATAATAGACAAAAATTATTATTAATAGAGTATTTATATAAATAGACAAATAGAGTATTTATATAAATAGACAAATAGAGTATTTATATAAATAGACAAATAGAGTATTTATATAAATAGACAAATAGAGTATTTATATAAATAGACAAATAGAGTATTTATATAAATAGACAAATAGAGTATTTATATAAATAGACAAATAGAGTATTGAAACTCAACGTGATTCAAAACTCAACGTACAAACTTTTAGGGGAGGTAGAAAACACGAAAACAAAACAGAATTACAAAAAAAAACAGAATCTCAATTTTTTTGTTTGCATAACTGTGGATGGTAAGAACTTTGAACACTTGCTGTGAAACTTAACGTGTGCACGTACTGTCCTCGTGTAAAGTATCGCTAAATAAACAGTTTTCCACCCATTATTGGCCTGTCATTTCTGCATTTTCGTTTGTCCTCCAGCTTGGGGTTTCCGGTCATACATTTTTATTTGATTCTATTTTGTTTTTGTGTTTTCTACCTTTCCTAAAAGTTTGTACGTTGAGTTTTGAATCACCCTGTATGTTACGGTCAATATGATAAATCCACTGATTATGTATAACTGAAGACCATTTTGGTAAGTTTGATAAATTTTGCGAATTTTTCACATTTACCGGTTATTATCTATAATTCCCAGCTGGCATTGACGAATATGATAAATCGTCAATGAATTATTTAAATTTACCGGGCATTTTGCTCAAACTGCAGTCTGGAATTGATGGATTCAATCGGACAAATCGTTTGAAAATGTTTATTGATGTGAAGGAAGCTAACATTACTAGACTGCTAATACGGTAGAACTTGGTTAATTCGAGAATTTTGAATAATTCGAACTTTTACGAACTCCCCTTGAGTTTTCTATCTAGTTTCTTGTTTAGTTCGAATGTTCTAGATAATTCCAAATTGAAGGATAAAAGCCATGATTTTTGTATGAGCAAATTTGGTTTGGAAAAATTCTACAAGAAACCTTTCCCCCCCCCCCCTCCCAGACTGCTGTTCTCAATCAAGTAGTTAAACAACGAATTTTTAAAGGCTAATAAGAGTTTGAAAATCTCTCTCTAATCTTTTTTTTTAATTTAATGCCCATTTTAACATTGTGCAGCTGGAGTGCATCAAAACTGTGTACCACTTAATACTGATTATGCTTTTCAACCTATATATCAAGGTCTAACATTTAAAATGTGAATCTTTTTGTCGTCATCAAAGTATGGAAAGTATCGGAAAGTGCAGATTGCGTGATAAGTTCAATAGCATAAGAATGGCAAGCAAAATTTGGGAAAAAGTTTCGTAACAAATCATGGACTGTTTCCGTAAATCAGACTTTGAACATGGCGAGAAATTCTGAAGTGATGCCGATTCCAGATTAGTGAAATAACGTAGTAGCTAAAACCATTTATTATAATTTGATTATTATTAAAATTTGAGAAACAGTTCCGTAACTGATGATAAAATTTTAATGATTGATAATTATTATCCCATGTGAATATCGGTGATTAAATTGCAATTTTTGTAGTCATTTTACTGATCCAAGATAGATTAATTGGATAATTTGAATTTTGGATAATGCTAACTTTTTCCAGTGACTGGACTTCGAATTAACCAAGTGTTCGACTGTAATTTATATATGTTTTTATTCTTATAACATTCATTTTCATTTAATTTAACTTTTATAACAAAATATGTGTAATGCATCTATTGCGTGCGGGCGAAACTGTTAAATGGTTGAATTCAGTTATTTAAATTGTTATTTAGATTGATTTCTTCGATTTTTATCATACTTACCAACTTCACTCTGGAATTATGCATAATTCCCGTAAAAGTGATGAATGCAAAAAAAATTATCAAAGTTAGCGAGATGATTGATTATTACGCATAATAACAGGCGATTATGGATAGTTATTAATTTATGACATTTACTAAACTGTGAAAGATGCTGAAATGCGCTAATAAAAACACCACAAATATCATATATTTATGCATTTATCACTTTTCCCGTGCAACGCCGGATATTTATACTAGATTAATATAAAAATTTTCGTG
The DNA here is from genome assembly GCF_987345545.1 of Pholcus phalangioides. NCBI lineage: Eukaryota > Metazoa > Arthropoda > Arachnida > Araneae > Pholcidae > Pholcus > Pholcus phalangioides. Next base: position 26,260,482 of record NW_028301604.1, on the reverse strand, counting down.
CACTGACATGTAAAACAAGAGAAAAAGGTTAGTCAGTGTTGGAAACTGCTGCAGTAATTTTCGTGAAACATCAATTGTTTATAGTATAAATTTCAACCATAATTATAATATAAATAATAATCGATGCCGGGTTTGGGCATCGATTATTATTTTTTAAAGACGTTTTCACGTAAAAGAATGTTTTTTAAAAGTAGTTGTCGGACTCGGTTCAAGTCCAATTTTGGGCTTCAGCCGCCGCATTCGGAATGTCAAGTGGGTGCAATGGGTTTAAGTCCGCCTCCATTGCAATGTTCCTTTCATCAGCAACGAAATCCACAGCCATACTTAATCCAGCCCAGTCAGATGCCACCAGAGTTGCCCGAGCGTGCTTGCGTTGCCTATATTCACGGTAGTACTGCGCGTTGGTTTTTGGTTCGAGCCCGGCGTTTTTGGCGTCATTCTCTTCCTAATTTCGTGTTCTGCGCATTCGTACATGATTTCTCTTATTTTGGTTGTACATATATCGCGACATTTTGAAAAAATATGGAAATGTTCACACTTTTTCAATTTACAGCCTTGCACCTTTTCAAGTGTTTAAGATACAAACTCAAATCTCAGAACGAGTTATAGCACATATACTCTCTTTTTTCAAAACAGCACTTATTTGTTCACTGGGATTAAATAAGTAGTTTCTGAGTTATAATCCCGTTGAGAGACAGACACGTGTCGAATTCAAAAACCGAAAAATCGTTGGTTCACTTTGCGCGTGCACAGTTCCTGACATCAGGCTGCCACAAATATCAAAATAGCAATAGCACAAATCTTCATCATTTCTTTCTAAAATGAGACCAAGATGGCAGTGCTATGTCTATTTTTGATGGAGTAATTGAAGTTAGAAATTAGTTCGACAAAAACTGTCGCTAATTTCACGCAATTGCCTCTCCACAAACTGGGATCGATTTCAAAGATGTTGTCACGTCAAAAATCACAAGCATTTTCTGCTAGAAAGACAAAAATACCATAATTTGTTTGCTTAGTTTTGATATTCATGTTGCTATCGCTTACGAGATAATCATCTTAATAAAAAATTCATAAAATCCGCAGTCAAAATTCCCGTTTCCTGATTTTTTTTCAGATGAAACTTTCTTCCAAGTATTAGGCTATAATATTGTCTTATACGTTTCTTGAAAGATAAAAGTTCTTGTTTCGATAAGTTAGTTAATATTTGAACAGACCACCAAAATATTTACAAGAAATTTTCACGTCCGAAACAAAATATAAATAGGAAGAGTACATGTTAAAATGATAAAAACCCTATAAAGTATTATTATTTAAAAAAAAACGAAAACTCGTTTCGTTATGCCTCTATTCGTAAGCTGATAATATTAATATTTGCTGTGGAATATTTTTTTTGGTGACAATTTGGTGATCAATATGTTTTTAAATTCTCACGTGATTTTTAGATAGTTCATCTAGACCATAGGTTTCCAACCTTTTTTCTCCCATTGCCCCCCAACGCAATCTAACCCATAGGATCCCATGTTATACTCGTAGCTTCTACCACCCCCCTGGAACATTCCATTGCCCACGTTGGGAATCACTGATCTAGACCTTCTCCAAAATACATACCCTTAAACATTTGGTAAGCAACAAAGAGGGTAAACAGTAATGCTGATTCCTATTTATCCTATGAATTCTATGAATAAAAGCTATATTTTTAGCGTTTGCTTACAATTTTTTTAAATCCAAATTTTCATCTAGAACTCTGACATTGACCACTTTTACCAAATAGCTATATCCGAATACATTAAACAATTTGCTATCCACGCTATGTTTAATAAAGTATAAAAATTGCAGATTTCAATAAAAAGGCATAATCATCCTCATCATCAACAACCATTTTATATCCTATGGGGGGCTGGATGTAGTTCTCTGAATTTTCCATTTTTTTCTGTTGGTTGCTTTTGCCATCCAGTGGACTCCATTCACCTTTCAGGCTCATCGAATAAGAAGGTTCTCATCTCTCCATCTTGATTAGGGACACCTTTTCGGACGTTGCCAGAACACCACAGGGGTACCAATTCAGAATACTTGTGGTCCATTTGTTGTCCTTCCTTCTTGCAATCAGTCCAGCCCATTTCTATTCTAGACGTTTGGTTCTTTCCATGATATCATATACTTTTGTTTGGCTCCTTATCCATGTGATTCGTTTTCTGTCTCTCAAAGAGACAGAATCAAAGAGACATACATAGTACCCAAAGTAGTCGATGTAATTAAACCCTATTTTTCGCCACACGCGAGCAGAGGATTTCTATATAATTTTCCACCCATGATATGAATTTTAGAATCAAAAACGCTCATACGCATAGTGTGTTTATTTGTTCGTGATAATTATAGTACTCCCCAGCTTCAGCTTTGATATTAATCTTGAAAAGAATTCACATTGTTATATGATAAAAATAGGATACAATATATTATCAACTAAAGAAATTTCTGCATGTATTTTTAAATAAATGATGAAATCACTTCAATCAAATCGATGCTTGTACCGTTCTTTGAAAATAAATAAATTTTGCTCGAATCCGGTGAATACGAATAATCATCGATTCATTTTGGTGAACTAATTTACTGCGAATTTATCACTATATTAAACCCCAATATGTGATAGAGTGTGATGCCTTCCTTCCTCGTATAGGTAAATATAATAAATTTTCAATGAATTACTTAGATTTACCGAATATCATGCTTAAATTTCAGTCTAAGAACATGAAATAACTTTTTGTTCTGCAAGTATGGGGATGCTTTAGATTTTCTGCCATAGATTATTTTGTTCCATAAAAAGATACAATGAAAACAACATTTACTTCCCTCTGCTCATTATGCTCAAAGAAATACAATATTCCTGTGGGATTTGCTACATGTTATACTAAAGGCTCTACAATAAGGGTTTGGCCGAAATACCATTGAGTGCTTCCGTAAGTTCCTGATTCTCATGATATGAAACCGATTGAGGATTTGTGGCAAGTTTTGAAAAAGAAAGAAGAAAAAAGATGAGTCAAACACTTATGCCTCTTACCAGTTCCTTGATATTCCTGGGCAAGTATTTCAGCCGAACTTTGCTAAAGTTATGGCTAAAGCATGCCAAGACGTGTTGCTGGTGTGTACTCAACTCAAGAAGAACCCTCAATATCGTAATTAAGCTTTAAATTCACATGCTCGTAACGTAAGTATTTGAAGTGTGGAATATTTATCACGTGAAAAAACCGGGAATTTCAAATACTATTCATATGTAGGGGAATCTTTCTTCGAATACTTCAGTAGTAAATTTCTTTTCGGTGTAATAAAGAGACACAAATTTAAAAAATTAAAATGTTCTTGGATTGAGAGAGAGAGAGAGAGAGTGTGTGTGTGTGTTTATTTATTTATTTATTTATTTATATTTATTTATTTATATTTATTTATTTATATTTATTTATATTTATTTATTTATATTTATTTATTTATATTTATTTATTTATATTTATTTATTTATATTTATTTATATTTATTTATTTATATTTATTTATATTTATTTATTTATTTATTTATAAACATTTTATGTAGATGGAACTATCAAAGCTAAATTTCTCCTTTTTTGCTGACGATTTGTTATTTTAATTTAATTTCAAAATGAACCTTAGAGTTTTTATTAATTTCTGTCAACCTCCGCAAAACTCCCTTTTTACCCACCAATTTGTAATGAGTTGATAAAAATTCTATAAAAATTAGTTTATTTCCTTTGGACAGTGATACTGCACATATTAAATAGCATTTTGTGTGTTATGTTTAATGTATGTGCGTCGATACTGGAGAATTTTTTTCGTTCAAATTGCGTATGATGTTAGTTTTGGTTCTATTTAACCCTTTAAGCGGCAGAGCAGGAATCACTAAACCCACTTCAAAATGTACTATCTTTTTTAATGAAGTATCCTTTCTTCCGATTTTCATTAAGTACAATCTAAGGGGTATAGGTGAAAGTGTTTATTGAGAAATCAACTTTAAAAAATCTTTGGGTTCGTCAATACTAAAAGTCAATACTTAAGGAGGTGAGATATCTTTTCAATATATATCACTTAAAGGGTTAAAACAATCAATAAAGAAAAATCGATAGCATTCGGAGCAGAGTTTCAAGTATACTTTCCTCGTTTTTTCTATTAGGATAATTCGTTGTTACGTTAATAATAAGTAGGTGGACGAGATTTCTCTGTATATTTCTCTTATATTCTCTGTCACCAGAAAAATATATGAAGCTTTAAGTGATAATTATTTTCAGTTGCAATAATATTCGCAGTATCGCAGTATTAGGATAAGTTGTAGAATCATCAATAAACAATAACGAATCTCATTAACAAATAACAATTCAAAATTTGAGTCATGAAAGTAATTTGTCTAAGGCCGGGATTACATTATCGTTTTCGTAACAACCCGGACGTAATATACCCCATGTATAGTTCTAAAATATGCATACAATATATAATGCAATAACATTACTAATTCTACTAAAAATGAATTTCCTAAAAACTTAAGGCACTCCTCATTAATACAAGTACACACCTATGTGTCGCGGCAAACGTTTTGGTATTCACTGCGCAAGAACATCATCAATAGTTACGCGAAACTTTTTATATCGAAAAAATTCGGTATATATATCTCCCAGTCTTAATATTCAATAGTTGTTTTTTTTATACTTTTACACACACACACTGTTAAGCCCAGTTAATCAAGGTTCTACTGTATAGTAGCAAAAGATTTATGAAAAATAATCAGCTATATACAGGGTGATTATAATTTAAGATTTGATTCCAAAACTATACAATAAGTACTGATCAGAATGACTTGAAAATTTGCATGAAATACTCCTGAAGCAATGGAAGTTTCTTTCGCAAAAGAAAAAAGTGCAAAATGTGCAAGTAGATGATGCTGTACTTGGCCAGCAGTATAAATCTATTTTGTGCAACCACATCATTCGGCACATCAGTGTGTGGATAGAACTTCTATCAAGATGCACATTGCAATACCAGCAAAGCAGCTGCTGAAGACCCATTTTGACAGGATGCACCTTAACCCTTGCAACTTCTGGCTGTGGGGGGTACCTCAAAATGTTATAAACAGTGGTCAGATTGCAAACTTTTGGTGAATTGCAATCTCCAGCACATCCCCTATATGTTAGAAGTTCCTTAGGAATATTAACGGGGGGGGGGGGGGGCCGTGTGTTTGGTTTAATAAAGCTGAATTGCAAGCACATCCACATTATGACCATGGCATACTCCGATTCTGTTGTCGAACAAGAATTTTTGTGCTTTCAACCTCTCATAGCCAGAACACGCGGTGGACAACATATTTAACATTTCTTAAGTAAGTTGTTATTTGTTCAATTACTTCGTTTTTTGTGATGTTTCCATGAATTATGAAATCGTGAAATGCTATAATTAAGGCATCATTCTGCCATGACTGGCTATCGTTTCCATTCTGCGAGCAAATTTCCCACATGTTGGATGATGTGTCATTAATTTTACATTTTTAAGTATTTTTTCCCCTTTATCAAATAAAATTGAATTTTTTCAGGAATATTCATGCCAATTTTCAAGTCATTCTGACAATTGTTCTTTTTTTACAGTGTTTTGAAATCAGAACCTTAGTTATAATCACCCTGTATATCGTAAATCATTGCTAATTAATCTACATTATTTATGCTTCATTAAATGCATTATATTCACCTAATTTTTATTACTTTTTGCAAAATAGCTTCCTAATTAAGTATACTGAAAGTAACTGGAGAAAAACCTTTATATATTATATGATTAATAATAACATTAAAAGAATTTTCAAACACACAATAATCCATTGAGTTAAGCCAAAAATTAATTAATTTTGAAAAGGTGGTTTTTGTTAAAATGTAATAAATATTTATTGATTAATTAACATGGGAATACTGTGTTAATTACATTAATAAACATTTTATTTTAGTTAATTATTGGAAGTTTGAATGATTTTTCAGAAATTTCATTGTTTTTAATGTTAATACCATTTAAAACAAAAAACCGGTTTAAACCAAAAAAACCCGGTTTTTTGGTTTTTTTAAAAAAAAACCGGTTTTTTTACTAACCCTGATTATAATGCAGTCTGCAGGGGCGGTCTTAGGGCAGTGCGACCGGTGCAATTGCACCGGGCGCCAAATGAGAAGAGGCGCGAAACGCGTCATAAATATACATTATTAGAATACGTATTTATAAATAAATAACTATAAAATATACATGAAAAACGACAAAGGTGAGAATTTTTTTTTCAAAAACAAAACAAAAAGGTTTGAGTGCATATAATATTACGGTTATTTTTCGAAAAGAAAATAATCAATGGGCAGTGTACCTATCTACGTACAGTACACACCGATTTTGGTCAGATAAAAATATACACTCTCTCTCTCAAGCTCTTTTCGTTTACCCCTGTAGGAGATTTTTTTTTGGGTGGGGGGGAGAGACGTAATTTCTTTCTCTTCTGTTGTGCAGTAAAAAATAAAAATAATGGGGGAATGTTCATTCATTCGGCCCTCGGTCACCAAATTTTTCTACTAACGAGAGCAAAAGTGTTTTCCTGTGTTGTGGGGAGTATTACGGGAATTTAAGGTGTCTTCTGATGTGGGGACGATTTTGAGCCAGAGGCCTTTCATACCTCTTTTTTCCCGACTTGTAGATTATTAAAGACGTAGAATCGAATCGCCAATACAATACAGTATTTCGAAAAAAAAAAATTTAAGAAAAAAAAAATGAATGAATTTTAAAACCTATGATTAGCTGACCATTTTAAATGTAGGGATCCTGCACTTGGGCCGCTTTCCTACCTGTCACACGAGGAGAAACAAAAATGTTCTCACACCAGAAAACCCATGCACTTTAGCTTCCCCGATCACTGACCAGCATAGACTTAAGATATAAATAGACCGCGCACGCTATTCATAAAACTTGTCGAACGTGAAGAAAAGATGAGCAGTATTGTCGGGGAAAGAACAGGTTCTGCGCTATTACATTTGGCGCGTTTTAGCAGAAGCTAGGATGTTGCTGTAACGAAATTTGACTCAATTCGATCAAGTTGATGAAAACTTTCCTTCATTTTTTCAATGAATTTCACTCATTTTTATGTGAAATATTTAGGGAGTATCAGATTTGAAAAAATAAATTCTATAAAATAAACAAATATTGGAAAACGGAACAACGTATATGTTGCAAAGCCTAATTCATTTATATTTTTAAATATTCTCTTCATTCACTTTGTCGCTTTTAATTTCGAAAATTTATTTATACTAGGGGTTATTAAAACAAAAATATATCTTTCCAGAACATTACAATTACTCTATATACTCATAATTAATGTGTAATTAATTATAATGCATCATATTATGTTATGTAATGTAACACATTCACACTCATACCATATTCAGTCATGAAATAATATTCAAACAATAAGAAAAAGTTTCATTTCTAACATTCCTGAAAAACCTTTTATAACCTCATCACAGAAAACTGTAAACACTTACATAATATTTCAGGATTAAAATAGATTTTACTCAAGAAAATTACAGAATCTCATCATCAATTTCTCTAAATTATAAGAATTAAAATTCCATGTAGAGTATATATGTAATAATTTAAAGTGTGTATATATATATAATATTTTAGGATATAATATTTCATATATATAATATAATATTTACACATGTCACACATATATATATATATATATATATATGTGACATATGTAATCTCTTCGCTCCAAAAGTATGCATATGTTAATCTTAATTTAAGGTATTAAATCGTTTTTAGAATGATTCTTTTTCAAGATAACATCTGAGGTACACAATATATGACTTCAGGTCTTAGTACAGATATTGACTCAAAAAATCAATTGAATAATTAATTTTCTTGTTTGAAGCGGCAATTTCACATACAACAAACATAAATTAATGAATAAAAAAATTTCTTTTCTGTAATAGTTTTATCTCAGGTGTGAAGAGGGGTAAAAATACTAATATTTTTAGAGGTTGTTATGCACTTTAATGCAAAACTGCAATTGTCTAGAGGGGGGGGGGGAGAGTTTTCCTCACATTCTATTTAAATAGAATATTTTTCATAAATTTCTCCTCCTGAAAAGCATATTTTCTTCCAAGTTGAGCAAAAGTCGAATGAACTCACTAGCTCGCCAAATCTCGCCAAATCTTGCGGAGACGTATATTTCAGTTAAAACTTCATAAAACTCACAATTTCAATCATTTATTGCCAAAAATTCTATTAAAACATTTAATAATGATTCTTGGAACTTTAATTGAATTAAATCCAAAATGGAGTCGTTAAAAACTGAGATTACGTCAGAAATCCATTGCATCGTCAATTTAATATTCCAATTTTTAATTTATAAGAAGGGGAATAAGCAAAAAAGTAGTCCCTTGTGAAAGGATACTAGTCCCCCTTTCCTAAACCGCTCAGAACATCCGAAAGCTGCGCAAGTGTTGGCCATTCTAATCAAAAATAAGACAGCGCGTGTAGATCGTCATACGAGTAGCCATAAGGAAAGCATTACCAACGAGATTCCCTGACCAGCCTTTCGACCGGAGTCACGTGACTCCGGATCTTTGCTTCACATTGTAACCCCTCGCGCGCACTCTATAGTATTATTACTCTGTGCTGACCAGTCTCCCGATTCGCCAGACTTTCCTATTAGTTCAACCAGGGGCAGCTCGGTGGCACTGGGTGTGCTCTAGAAAGGCGTCAAATCCGAAATGAAAGGGCAAAACAAAATTTGGAAAAATTATTTGTGCCCGCTGTAGGAGGGGCGCCAAGACTGAGGTAGACAGGGCAAAAAAAAGGTAGGGGAAATGATTTCTGCCCCCTCTAGCAGGAGCGCCAAATCCGGCGTAAAAGGGTGAAAGAAATTACAGAAAATTATTTCTGCTCGCTTTAGGAGGGTCGTTATATCCGAAGTGGACACGCAAAAAAGAATTAGGAAAACTTATTTGTGACCTCTCTAGGAGGGTTAAGTTCGAGGTGAAAAAACGGGAAAATGATTTCTGCCCGCTTTAGGAGGAGCGCCAAATCCAAGGTAAAAGGCCAAAAGAAATTCGACATGATATGTTATGACAAAATATCGCTGTTCCTTTGAACACATCAAAACGAAGCGATTGAAACAAAAGTTTTTTTTAATTGGGGAGGTAAGGGGCCCAAAAATAGGTCCCACTCGGGTAGAGATTTCGTCTCTAGCCGCCCCGGCTGAGTGCAACGCATGTGTGTTTGAAAAATTTTAACAAACACCGTACATATATACACAACTGAACATATTTTCGGAGTTTCATGGATCTTGTACCAGATGCCCGATGAGTAACGGTAAAGCCTCCTATGAGGCTCCTAGACAGTATCTCTGTCTAGGTAAGGTGTGGCCACAACGGAACTCAAAAAAGACATATTTTTCCTTTCAAGAAACTAATGAGGAACGTATGTTGGAAATTCAATTTGATTTTTTTTTCCAACCGACTTTCAAGAAGGGCCGAATACCTCAATATAAATTCGATCGAATGAAAATCTGGCGATTCTAGTGAAATTTTCGATTTTAATTTTTGTTGCATTATTTTCTATAAGATTTTTGTAAGAATTTTAATCATCTTAAAGAAAGTCATTCTGAAGGTAAGTCATTTCCTCGATGTTAATCTTGAATAAGAATTAAACAAAACCTATCGAATTTTGCTGCTTATAATCCCCAGATGCAAACTTCGCTAGTTTGAGGAAAAAAAGGCACCATATAGTCCGCAGGCAGTATACCGTATAACACACATGAGAAAATTTCATTTATCTATATAAAATCGCTCTCAAGGAGGTGGGGGTTATTTAACACGGTTTTGTAGAGAAAATGTCAATTTTTGTACTGGCATCTACCCAATCTATAAATATTTAAAAAATATATGTTTTTGTTAATAAATTTTTAACGTAATTATAACTAATGAAACCTCTCTCGGAAAAAAATAAAGCCGTAGAAGACGCAGTGGTTTATAGTTAAAGTTAAGACTCTTCTCATGCAACTTCGATCCACACTAAGAAACTCATTTCCGACGTTTTGTTTTTATATTTCAACGTAATTTTTTTAAACGTATAAATTTTTTAAACGGACTATACGGAGCAGAATAGGTAGATTAATTGGGACTTTCATGGAAATATGGAAATAAAATAGTGTGCATCACATATCCAAAACTATGGGAGGGGGGGGGGGGGGCAGCGGCAAATCCATTTCGTATAAGAGAAATTTCGGATATGTAACTTCGTATATTTGAAATGTGAGGTTTTTGAAGCTGATGAAATAAAGAATTAAATGTATGTTACGGTAAATGCGTTGAATCAGTAAAGCATATCGGTAATGCATAATCACCAATTGTCTCGGTAAGTTTGATAAATTTCGCAACATTTACCACTTTTATGATGCTCTTCAGAGGGCCCTCCCATTCCCCAGTGTCGTAGCGTGCTTTCTCGGAGGCAGTCTTTTCTTGGAGTATCCTTGAAATGGTTATGCCTATTATTATCCTAATTATGCTCAGAAAAAGCAAGAGTTACAAGCCCCCCCCCCTGCCCCCCATTCGGCTCGAGGCATCGCCCAAATTGCCTCAGAATAGTTACGGCCTTCCCAAGTTGCAGGGCCCTTCTGTTTCTTAGTACTGCGTCTGAAAGAGATAATTTCAAATGAAGTTCACGAGTTTTATAAATATGAAAGAAATCATACGGAAATATCACTTTTTAATTTGATCGCTTTTATTATCATCTTAGGCCGTACGTGATGCGGGCACTATACGAATTTTACCATAAAACTCAATTAAAGTAAGTATGAAGAAGATAGATCCTTGTGATGAGTATCCTGTATAAATGTGTGAGGTTTTGCTTTTTAATGTTTCTAAATTTCTTAATTAAATCAAACAAGTTGGGTTTTCATGCTTGTTTACAAATTAAATAGCAGTAATCCCATTCTAGAAGAAGCTTTTCCGACTTCTTCGTCCCTTAATATCCAACAATGAGGTGGGAGGATGGGGACGATCACCACACCAAGAGTCTGATAATATGGTAGAAGGAATCTAATGTAATGACTACCAAAAAATGCCTCCTCTGACACATCACTCTAGATTTCCGCCTGGAGAGGGGAGCGCTGACTACTGTTTTTGCACCGGGTGCCACTAGGTCTAAGACCGGCCCTGAATACAGTACATCTGTATGATGATAGCTTCACTCATATTTTTTGAAATTCCTCTTTCGTAGAGTGGTATTATTTTTTCACGTTGCTGGTTGTGAGAAAATCATTATAAATATGTAGGATCTAAATTTTAAAATTAAAAACAATAATAATAATTACCTAACATAGTCTTCTTTTACTTTTATGTTCGAGATCATTGCTTAATGGTAGATTCATCTTTAATATTTACAGCGATTTTTGTATTTATGCAAATTTGGCACAAATCACGTGGTATAATGGCGCTCAACTTTTGCAGGATTTGAATGTTTACGACTTCATGCTTTTGAAGCAAATTAGAAGTGAACTAGAGTGGTTTGCAGCCATATCGTAGTCTTTAACTGCTTGAGCAGTGCCAAATATCAGCGCATAGCCTCAAGAAGTGAAACTTCCATTTGGAGATGAAGTTTATTTTCGACGAGGTTCATATCCGGATTACAAGATGACCATTCTATAGCATGGATGGCGTTGCCGAAAAATCATTCAAAAGTGAAATTTGCAGTATGCATAGGAGCATTCTCTTTTTGGAACATGAAGAATGAACCCCAATACCTTCTACACGGAAGAAATTATTTTTTAAGTATAATATTTGTGTTATATAGATATAGATATATATCCAACAGTATTTTCGAATGATTTTTTATGAATACTTATATTCGTTTTTTCACCTCATCCGAATCGAGCCCTCATTTTAACTGATCCGCTTCCAGCCTGCGTTTTTTAGAAGTTTTCTTTACGTGTTATCCAGATCGCATCGATAATATTTGCTGCCATTTGGGTCCATCGAGATTAATATTTTTGTCATCACTGAATATAATTTTACGCCAATCACATTTCCAGACAATCACTTTTTGCCTGGATTTTAAGAACTTTTTTTGTGCTTTATGGATAAGTTTGTTGCCGGGCCGAAGTGGACAAGCTCGCATGCCCAGATTTTAACTCCTTAACCAGACCTTTTCGTTTCTGTGCTGGTATTTTTGATGGCCACCCAGGAAAATTTTTCTTTCCGTACGGCCTTCCAAGTCGCAAAAATCTGTTTACAGCATTGCAGGATTTCTCAACCCTTAGATGCTCAAACTGGGTCATTTTTGTCCGAGGAGATACCTTTTAAGCTAGAAGAGAAAAAAGACCGTGCATCTATATCTATATCTATATATATATTATACTAGCTTAATATATATATATATGTATAATAAGAGTTAAAAAATAAAAATCTACCAATTTTACTACCAGACTTGCCACTCCACTTAGGTGCTAATAGTTGGCCCTGCACAAGTAACAAAATATTGTTATTAGTCCCCATACTGATAGTTCAACTCTGATTCACTCCAAAAGCATGAAATTTCGAACAAACAACGCTTCAGTTCAACGTCACTATACAACACGAATTATTCCTAATTTTCATAAATACACGTACCATCGCTATAAATGATGAAGGTGAACCTACCATTTCGGAACGATGTCGAACATAAAGATAAAAGACTATTGGGCAATTATTTTTTTTAATTTAAAAATTTGCACCTTACATTTTTACAACAATATTTTCACAATTGGTAATGTGAAAAAATTTAAAGTATCACTTTGAGAAAGAGAAAATTCTAAAAGAGTATGACTAAATCTAAGGCTTCTGGAGTTTCCAGAAGCTCTAATTGAATATATCAGCTGGAAAAAAGCTGAATATTTTACAAACATTTCATTATATGTATGTTATGTGTCTCGCTCAAGGTATAAAACTTCGAGATTTGAAATTCTATAATTCTATCCAGAAACAAAAGGGACAATATGCTGAGTTCGATATATGATTCTGTTAATGTCAACCAGTCTCTCTCTCTCTTTTTTTTGCTCATGGCGGCCGATTCCCTTTTGTTTTCAAAATCTGATGCCAGCTATAAATAATCCGTGAGCAGATGAATTTTTGTTTCTTGTTAGATGTCTACATATTTTTAATTCACGCGCATAGGTAGGTGGAACAATATTTTTTTTTTCGGTTTTTCCTCCTAAAGCTGATAAAAGCCACAGCATTCAATTCTCGCTTATCTCGCCGCTTTCGCTGTTGTTTTTGGAGTCGTAAAAATGAGTGCTTATCAATAATTTCATCTTGCTTTGAAGTAAATTTCTATTTTCAGATTTCAGTTGGTTTTTTTTTAGCATGTTCGATAATTATCGCTGACAACTATGGTACACGATTTTTAGAATTATTCCCCAAGTTTCTCTTTCATGAAATAACGCAAATAAAAAGAAATATAATATATCTTGCTTAGAGAAACGTTGGGAATCCGAGTAGTTTCTGCTCATATTTATCTAGGTAACGTACAATTGAACACCGATTTCGCTGCTAGAGGAAAGGATGGGAGAAATTGAGAAAATACGTAATTATAGATGCTTAAAAATAAACAAATCATGCTTTAACTGGCTTTTCAAAAATCAAGATGTGAAACAGATATGTTAGGAAGAAGAATTTTATGCGTTAATGACACGAAAACCAACTTTGGATGACTACCATTTCAAGACGTGTCAAATGAAAGAGAGACCTTTTAAATTACTTTTAATCAAAAAGTAAATAAAACATGAAATCATTTGTGATGAAATTACATTACATGCTTTGAAAACGTGAAAGAATATTCTCATTATTCTCTAGTTTCAGTTTAAAGAAGTTTACTATAATTTTATGGTGGGTTCAATTAAAATATTTAAAAAACAAGTGAGATAGAGATTTCAAGAAAAAAAAATATTTCGAATTTCATATTTTCTAATTGTAAAGTTTTCTCAAGTATTCTGAAAAAAAATTATAAATCAATTCAATGAGTTTGGAGGAGTTTCAAGACCAAGAAATTTTATTTGAAATACATTGTTTCAAACAAAAAACGAAGCCAACTGAAAAATTATCCAACGTTCTACAATAGGTTTAAATTAGGTCTGGTAATTGATCAAAATGTTTAGAAGTTAATGGAGAAATTTAAATCGATTAATTGACTGATTAATCGATCTTTTAAGCGGTTGTGTTTTTACATCTATATGCTTGACATTCTTTCATAACAAATGTAGTATTTCATCAAAAAAAAAAAAAAAAAATGGGGGCTTACCAGGTTTTAATTCAAAGAATTTTTTTTTTAATTTTTACTCAATGTAGTATTGGTAACTATATTATTTTAAATGATGTATAATAATTTTTTTATTCATTCCACGCACCCATTTGGCAAATTGAACGTGTGCGCTGGAATTAATTCCCTTTGCTAAACTATCTGTTAAGTGTTACGGAACTTCTTCTCTCTCTTCAATTTCTTTCCCGGTTCAATTTTTTTTTTCTAGAAAATCAATTAATCAAGTTTACTAGCATCGGAATTAAAAGGCACGTGAAAACGCGAAAATATATTTACCAGCTGCTGCTCCTGCTGACCATACAACGAAAATGTACAATTACTGAACACATGCATCTGTTTAAGCGTCATATTTTAATAAATCGTTGCTTAGGCCGGGATTACACTATAAAAGTTTTATAAAAGTCCTTTTATAAGACATGAAAATTTCAACCAATAAGCTTATCGGTTGCATTTGCTCGGATGTAACCTATGAGCTTTATTGGTTGGATTTTTTAAAATTTTATAAGATATTTTATCAAACTCTTATAGTGTAATACCAGCCTTAGGCAGGGATTAAACTATAAAAGTTTTATCAAAGATCTCTTACAAAACCTGAAAAACAACCAACAAACCTATTCGATATATTCGCCCGAATGTAATTGATACGTTTATTGGTTACATTCGGTGCACTTTTACACTATAAAAGTTTTATAATAGTTCTTTTATAAAACTTGAAAAATGCAACCAATAAACTTACCGGTTGCATTTGAGCGAATGTAACCAATAGGCTTATTGCTGTGCTTTTTCAAACTTTATAAAAAAACTATTATAGTACTTTTATAGTGTAGAGCCGGACTTAGGCCGGGATTAAACTATAAAAGTTTTATGAAAGTTATTTTATAAACTGCAAACGTTTTTTATGAAAGTTATTTTATAAACTGCAAACGTTTTTTATGAAAGTTATTTTATAAACTGCAAACGTTTTTTATGAAAGTTATATTATAAAACTTGACAAATTCAACAAATAAACGTATCGATTACATTCGAGCAAATAGGCTTATGGTTGTTTTTCAAGTTTTGTAAAAGATCTTTTATAAAACTTGAAAAAGCACAACCAATAAGTTTATCTGTTACATTCGAGAAAATGCAACCGATAAGCTTATTGGTTGCATTTACCATATTTTATAAATGAATTTTTTATAACTTTTAAACGGTCTTGATTCTAGTCGCGGTGACTCACATTATTCATTTTAAGTTTGTTATTTGTGTACAAATAGAGTGGGTATGTATTAAACAAAAATATGTTTAATACATTCCGCTTTTTGTCCGTCAAATCAATAGATGTTTCAGTCTGTAATCAGTTGATTTTTTAAAACAGAATTTTCTACTAAAAACAGGGTGACATATAACCATGTTTTATACAAAAATTGCCACGTTTTTAAGACAAATAAATTCAATTGGTCGAATGGTCGACGCGTTTCGGCTCTTCAATGGAGAGCCGTCATCAGGACTTCGTGGTCAGAATTCACACGAATGAATCGTGGAAGAGTGATGTTTACGTCTGGTCGTCCGAAGAGTTCGCCTTTGTATTTGCTGCGCTATTTCGTCAGCTTGGACAGGCTTTATTAACCTCAGTCGTGACAAAACTTTCAACACTTTACAACAGATGGCTCCCCAATTCGCATCCAAAGACCACTCGGACGCAGCAAATACAAAGGCGAACTCTTCGGACGACCAGACGTAAACATCACTCTTCCACGATTCATTCGTGTGAATTCTGACCACGAAGTCCTGATGACGGCTCTCCATTGAAGAGCCGAAACGCGTCGACCATTCGACCAATTGAATTTATTTGTCTTAAAAACGTGGCAATTTTTGTATAAATTAAAACCAGGCAAAGTTACTCATTTTTTGTGATAATAACCATGTTTTATTGGGCGATATTAATTTTTTTCAAATTTTTCTGCCGTTTGGGAAAAAATTTTCATTTTGTTAAATTATTTTAAAAAACTAATTTGATATTTTCAAATTGTAATATCTCAACACAAATTTGTGCATTAATGAAATGTCCCATTTTTTATTAATATAGTTACCTAGCTAAAATTTTATGTAGAGTATTATAATTTAAAAGTTCTAATCAGTTTTTTAAATAAATGAAGGAAACTTCAATCAAAGTTTATTATTTTGGCCACTGGCCTTTAAAAATTGGTGACAAGAAAAAGAAGAAGAAAAAGATATTACATTAATATATGAAATACAAAGTGGAATAACTAAGGAAAAAAAAAGACAATATAAACATGAAATGGGGGGGGGGATAAAAACAAAACACATGAGAAATCGATTACAGTTAGGGGTTATTCACAAAGTTCTTAATTTCATTGCAGACACAATAAATTTATATGCATTAAAGCACGTAGTATAGTCGTTAAAATGTAAGATATTTTCGAGGTTGTGAGGGGAGTGAATCACCCCCCAAAAACAGTACTTCGTATTGCAGTATATTTATCGCAGGTTATAATGATGCATCTTCAGGATTCATCTAAATGAAGTAAAAAAAACTTTAAATGAGTAGTTAGTGGACTCGATCAATCCGATTGGAATTCCATTCAAATTTGTTAATGGAAGCTTGCAAATTTAAATGAAGTAAATTTGCAAGCTGTCATTAAAAAATTTGAATGGAATTCCAATCGGATTGATCGAGTTCACTAACCATTCATTTAAAGTTTTTAATCGTGATTAACAATCGATCGATTATTCAATCAATCAAACGAGCCCTAATCGAAAAATGTTTAGGAAAACTACTATACTTAGCCAATAGTTTTAAATCGTAAAAATTCAATACTGATTTGACATTTTTTATATTTAATACAGTAGATTCAATTTTACTTCAAGTTATTTCACTTAAAAACCATCTTGAGTACACAAGGTGTTCGTAAAAAATTGGAGGATACCATCAAGGTGAACAATATTTACGGTGGAATCTGTGGTTACAATTCACTAGTGTCAGAAAAGCGAAACTTGAAAACACGTCCAACAAGCACAAGTACTCACTTCATTTCTGCAATTCCGATGAAGCAGTTCTTCTCCAGAACTTAACAGTCAATCATTCGTCCAATTTTTAGAAATTCGCAAACGGTTCTCTGGCAGAGCAGAAAAAACGTTAGAAGTGAGGACTCGTGCTTGTTGTACGTGTTTCTAAAGGGCGCTACACACTACTCTGACGCTGCGTGGCCCCACGTCACGTCAGAGACGTTGTGAATTTCCATGAATCTGAATTCGCAACGTCTCTGACGTGACGTGGGCCCACGCAGCGTCAGAGTAGTGTGTAGTGGTCTTTAGATTCGCTTTTTGACACTGATTAGATTACGACCATAGGTTCCATCGTAAATATTGTTCATCTTGATATGGCATAGGTTTCACCGTAAATATTGTTCGTCTTAATATGGGGGTACTATCACCCCTCCAATTTTTTCTAAACAGTTTATGAACACCCTGTATGTAAAATAACATAGAGCATAGATTTAACGTATTCAATGTCCAAACTTAGTCATTCGAGGATGATGAAATCTTTATAGGTATTTTTGTAAATGACTATTACGGTTGCTTATATCATTTCTTATTTTTGGAGAGAGACATGAGAAAAACCACATTGTTTTTCTATTTTATAATTGAGAAAGACTAAAGAAAATAGCTGCCTTGATCTTTTTTTTTTTTTTTTTTTTTTTTGGGAAAAGCGTACTTTCGCCATCTACGTGCTCATATAATCAAGTCTTTTTCTTTTTATGAATAATTTAAAACCTATTCGTTGTCATGCGTGAGATGAAGAATGATGATAAATTTTTTTCACCTATTGATTGATCATATCAAATTGAATCTTTAAAAAAAATGTTTGCAATATAAAGTGAAACTGCTTTTTTGTGGACATCGGTGGGACAAATTAGTTCGATCGTAAAAAAACACTTCGATATAACAAAATAATGTAATAAAAAATAAATATATAATATACAGGATGTCCTGTAAGTCCTAATTCGGCCTTCATCTCATCAACCGTCCGTCGTAGAGGTATAGTTTCAATTTGAAAAATGCTCAAAACGCGTTTAGAAATTACCCTCTACTAGTTTTGAGAGTGAAAATACAGTGTATAACCATATAAAAAATCTAAATTTTATACGGTTCCCCTGTCTTCTAACATCCAATTAGAAAGTTGTTGCCCTGCCTCTTCTGTGGCCACAAAAAGTTCCATCTTTCTAAGTGCAATATTCGCCGAGATATTTGAATTAAAAAATTGGTTATATATAATTTGGGAAAGAGCATCCAAAATGAGAGAAAGAAGCGTTTTCCATTATTTAATGCTGTTCTTTCCCAACTTTTCTCTGCTTTTAAATTAAAAAATACCTCAGTGAATATTGCACTTAGAAACATGGAATTTTTTTTTTGTCCTCCGGAGAGACGGTAACAACTTCCTAATTGGAAGTTAGAGGAAGAAGGTGACCGTGTAAAAATTTAGATATTTCATTTTACGACACACTGTCTTCACTCTCGAAACTGGCACAAAGTGATTCGTGAACACAGTTTGAGAATTTTTTTAATTATAACCATACCGTTAGACGAACGGTTGATTAGTTAAAGGCCGAATTACAACCTACAGGACACCCTGTATATTTCGCCACAATGATATCAACGTAATTCTAATAAAATAAGTTATAGGGATTGTGTGTGAAACAAGCTTTTGTACAAATACGCAGTTTTATCCACAATGGAACATAAAAAAAACTTACCGTAGTTGCCCCATAAGTTTAATCGTTGAAGCAATAGACTTTTTTTACGCTGCAGCTTCGTATAAGCCGGAGGTTATTTTCATTCAAAAGAACTGATAAAACACTGACATTTAAATAAAATAATAACCAGGGCCCGGATGTTGATAACATTTGCATTTTTCGATATTTTTTTCCCTTTGATGGCATTTTTTGAGGTTTTAAGCCATTTTTAGTATATTTTTTCACCTTTGAAATTTTTTTCAAAGTAAAAAAGTAGGCTAAATTTTTTTTAACAAGAGAAAAACCTTACTTTAATCACTGAGCTTGTATCTTCCTTTATAGATCACAAACAAAGTTTACAATCAATTCCAGGTAAATTTAATATTCAGTAAAAATTCCAAGAGCTGGCCATGTTTAACCAAACAATAAACGAAAGTTAATTCAAGAAATTCTGATCCTATATGCGATGTTGAGAGAGAGGAATTTTCAAGAACTAGTGTAGTATAGTACTTGCATGTACTACAGAGAGAATTTTGAAGTCTGCAAATTCATGTTGAATGATTTTGATCCATAAGAATGCTGCATGCAGTAAGATTTCGTAAGTTTTATTTTGCCTTTTATTGAAGACTTAATGACGTACATGAGATCAATCTTCAAGCATTCTGGTTTCAGCCATTCAGTCCTTGTAGAAAAATATAGATCTTATTGATGCTATCGATAAAGTCAGTGTGCTAGAAGTGGAGTAGGCCAATTTGCTAGCATGAAATTCAAAAAAATAAAGGGAAAAAACAGACGACAGATTATTGAATGCAGAATTTTTTTTTGCCTTTATAGGAACGTCTAAAAGTTTTGAAATCGAAGAGACATTATACGTATAACATTATGAGTAGATCAGGTCCCTCCCCCCAAATATCCCCAATAGTATCTGTTGTTGAGAGAAGTTTATCTTGTCTTTCCACAAAAATTTCTATTATGTTTTGGATTTCCCAACCCATTCATAAATTATGAATTGTTTATTTGAAAAATTCCTTTAGCAATTTTTGATGAAATCTAATGTTGGGAATAAAATTGTGATTTTCAATACACATACTATAAGATTTTTTTTCTTTCACCCCCAGTCAATACAATGACTGGTTCAGTATCTAAAGAAATTTGGTTTGTTATTTCATAGCACTTTTGGGAGATTTTTCTTATAGTTTTTTGGGCCATTTTTATGGGCATTTTTCTGGATTTTTTAGGTCAACGACATCCGGGCTTTGCTAATAACTGTATTATAATAAAGAATGTCCGTACGAGGGTTCTAACCTAATGGAATGAATGATGAAAATAATGTCCGCGACGGTATATGAAAGTGACTGTTTAGCAGCGATTCAAAATAATTATTTTAAATAGGAGTTTCCCCGGAAAATTAATATTTTGCCGTCAAACAGGTGTGACAGCATCTGCTGGAGACTTCTAAGAGGGAGTTTCGCTACATTTATAAATGTACCAGTGCAACAAGATACTCATTGTATATAAGCCTAAACGTAATTTGAGTACACTATAAACAAAAATGACCTAGGTAATTCAGCCATACATATGCATTAACTCTGTACTGTACTCGTATATTTTCTTACTGCGCAAGTGCAGTTTGCAACTTTTTTGGCAATTGTTAAGAGAGCGTAGAAAGAATACATTTCCTTGGTTTAGATCAGTGATTCACAACGTGGGCGTTAACGCCCCCGGGAGTGATATGATGTTCCAGGAGGACGGTAGAAGCTACGGGTGTAACATATGGTCCTATGGGTTAGATTGCGTTGGGGGCGATGGAAGAAAAAAAACAGGGTGTCCAGTAAGTGCTAATGTGGCATTTATCTCATCAACCGTCCGTCGAAGAGGTATGATTCCAATTTTAAAAATGTTAAAAAATTACCCCGTACCAGTTTTGAGAGTGAAAATACAGTGTATCACAAGGTAAAGAAATCTAAATTTTTACACGGTCCCCTTCCCCTCTAATTCTCAATTAAAAAGTTGTTGCCCTATATCTCATGAGGTAAAGAGCAAAAAATTACATGTTTCTGAGTGCAATATTCACCGAGAATGGGGGGGGGGGGTGCATGTGTGGTGTAGCAGCAGTAGGTAGGGCCTCCAAAAAATGGCTCGGGGATCCATGATGTTCTAAAGTCAGCCACCTCGTTGGACAATTTGCCTGTTGTGGCGTTGTATTTGTATTTGTGTGTGTAGGCGGAGCCAGTAGAGAAACAGGCGTTATAAGCGCGCGTAAGTTAAGCCGCATTTCGTTCGCTAGCACACCTCGGCGAATTTCTTGGTGTTATTTTGCAGCAATCGGTTAATTTCAAATTGTAACAGTAAAAATGAGTAACCACCAACGTTTAGATGATGGAATGAGGTGGCGAATTGTGGGGAGGCTAGAAGCAGGCCAATCTCAAGTCCAGATTTGTAGAGAGTTCAATTTAACGCCCAGCGTCGTGTGGAACTTATAGAAACAGTTCCAGGATACCGGATCCATCGAGAGAAAGCCTGGGCAAGGTCGTCCAAGAGCCACGACTGCCAGAGAAGATCGCCATTTGTCGATTATAGCGAGGCGTAACAGGAGTGCTACAGCTTCTCAGCTCTCTCGTGACTTGTATGCAGCCACAGGAACCCGTGTATCAAGGGTGACTGTTTCCAAAAGACTTCATGAGAGAGGGTTGTTTGCAAGAAGACCTGCTGTTTGCATCCCGCTCACTTCTACGGACAGGAGAATCCGTTTATCATGGTGCAGAGAGCATAGAGATTGGAGTATGGATCAATGGGCGACTGTTCTCTTCACTGATGAGTCCCGGTTCAGCCTAAGCACCGATTCTCGCCGTACGTTCATATGGAGAGAACCAGGGACCCGCTACCTACCCTCCAATGTCCGCGAAATCGACCGTTATGGCGGAGGAGGTTTAATGGTGTGGGCAGGCATCATGTTGGAAGGCCGCACACCTCTCCATGTCTTTGAAAGAGGCACAGTGACTGGTGTGAGGTATAGGGATGAGGTCTTGGAGCCCTATGTTCGCCTTTTCAGGGGTGCAGTTGGCCCTGAGTTAATTTTAATGCACGATAACGCGAGGCCACATAGAGCTCTTCTGCTCGACGATTTTCTAGAGAGTGAGGATATTCGCCGGATGGATTGGCCAGCCAGATCTCCAGACCTTAACCCTATAGAGCAGCGGTTCTCAACCGGTGCTCCGCGGAGCCTTTGGGCACTTCCCAGTGGCTCCGCAGCAGCTCGAGGAAAGTAAAATAAATCAGTAAATTTGATTAATAAATAAATAAAAAGGTCTGAAGGATTCCACCGCACATAAGTTAAAAAGGGCTCCTCGAGATAAACTCGGGGCTCCGCCACAGAAATTATAGGTTGGAAAGGGCTCCGCGAGTCAGAATAGGTTGAGAACCGCTGCTATAGAGCATGTCTGGGACGCTCTGGGGAGGGCAATTGCAACTCGCAACTTCCCTCCGGGAACCATCCAGGGAATGAAAACAGCGTTGCTGAACGAGTGGGACCAATTGCCCCAGGAAATTATAAACTGCCTTATTTCAAGTATGAAATCAGGCTGCTAGACCTGTATATCTGTAAGAGGGGACCATACCCCCTATTAACCCATTTTTTTGTTTATTCTGCAACCGCTGTTTCATACCTTCCGACTCCAATAAGTGTTACGCACGATCATGCGTGTGTATTACAATTATTGAATGGTTATTTGTTTTGTATTGTATCAATGTATGTACATATCAAATTTCATTAAAATCGGTACAGTAGTTCTAGAGATAATCGACCAAGTCTGCAAATTCTCTTAATTTCTTACACCAGTGTATATCGAAAGTTGAGTGAAAAATATTAATAAAATCGTTGTAGTGGTTTCTAAATATTGTCAAAAATATCGTTATAGAGGGGTTTTGTCATGATAGATATCGTTGTATCGAGAGGAGTTCACTACTATAGGCAACCCCAAACAAGATTTGCAAAAGGTATCGTTGTAGAGGGATTTATCGTTATATCAATCATCGTTGTAGAAAGGTTTCACTGTTATATATATTTATACTTCTCAAATATATTCCGCTGGACTCCAATATCTAACAAATAGTCAATTCTCACATGCCCTATTAGGGTGGTCCCAGTAAACTTAAGTGCAGTATAATATTGCTCTTAGTGGGGTTGAATATTTACCGGAATAAATATTTACGACTCGGTACAATTCTTACTTGTTAAGAAATGAATTTTCGTTATGCTCCGTCAAAAATTTAATTTTATTTTGAAAAAAAAAAACCAATATTTTTAGGATACACTAACACACACACACACGTATCATGATACATCTGAAAATTCCATTTAAATTAGAAACATTTGAGGTTTTTTTTGGACATTTTCCATAAGTGTTTGTATTGGAATTTTTTCACGGTTAATCGAATCGATCATATATAAAGCTATTTTTGCAATAATTCAAAGAAGTATACACAAAGATATATAAAAAGCTAGAAGTAATATCCGATCCAACAGAGATTTTTGAGGTCATAGGGTGAAGGCCAATATCACAGCTGTTTTTTACTCGACTCTGGCAGGCAGCTGGTCGACATTGCTATGACCTTTGGGATAACCTCGGCGATCGAAAAAAAGCATCGTTGAAAAAAAACCATTTAATTCTATGTGTAGACTTCATTAAGAGATTACGGAAAGGACTGAAAAATCGCCCGAATATAGTAGTAGTCTGAACTCACCTTACCTCATTGACGCAGTGCAAATGCTACTTAGACCGGCATTACATTATGAAAGTTTTAGAAAGTTCGTTTGTGAAACATGAAAAATGCAACCAATAAGCGTATTATTATTACATTCACAAGAATGTAACTAATACTCTTATTGGTTGCATTTCACTTCTTCAAAGCTTCTTTCTGCACTTGCCACTGTTGTTGGAACAGTAAGCAGTATCCTATATGCTATAAAAGCATTTGGAAAAGGATTTTGGATCTTGTTCACGAGCTTTAACGCGAATCGAATATCATTTGTTAATAACTCGCGCGAAGCACTTTAACGTCGGAGGATTCTAAACGCAAAAATATACGTACTACCAGTCATTGTTGGTGGCTGAAATTCAGGGCTGAGGCTCCATTTCTTGTGAAATATCTCTCATCCACTTCTCTTTTCTCTTTATCAGAAGGCTGAATTGCGGTCTGCAGAAATTTTTCAAACACCACGTTGTGTGTTAAGATAGTGTTTTCGCTCTTCCTTTTTTGTAATCTTTTCACTACCACATTCGTATTTCCGAAATTTGCCACGCTCTCTTGATGACATTATAGCTAATAAGATAGCCCTAAGTTGAAAACTTGAATCTTACGATCACACTCACACACAGAACAGAAACGTAAAATCGCTCAGAAACTCTGTAAGTAGGGATTGAAATGTTGCACTGGATACACACGCAAAATGCCATTGCGTCTCGAAAACACTCAGAAACTTCACCTTAGCACAGTATTGCGTTTTGCGAAAGATGGCAGTTGGAACATTAAAAAAATTGTCATTTAGTCCCCCCCTGATGTCAACATCGTATAGAATAAATAAACCTCCACCACTTATAGGCAATTTTTTCTCTGTTGTTTCACCCTGGAAGGAGCTTCAATATGAAGAACTTGCTAATAGGCGACCGACGACATGACAGTTAGTGTATGTTGTACTTGTTATATGTATTTATGTCGGCAACGTGTGCTAAAAGGAATGTTCCTAGAAGTCATTTTCATTAGCTGTCTCCACCTGACTAGGGATACACTTCAACACCCTTTATTCATACAATGTTGAAAGATATAATACACACGCATATATACATATATTCCCATAAATAGATATTGTAGCAGGGATGTTTAGTGCATCCTTTCCAACCACTTCCCACATCCGCATTCAACAAATAACGATTCTTTTTTTTAATTTCTGTATATAATTAGTATGTGTGTGACAACGAATAATTTTCGCTTATATATATATATTCATTACATTATTTAGATTTTTCCTAACACTTTCTTTGTCAAAATGCAGCAACCTTGTTTTATTATTGAAAATTTTACAAAAATTAAAATTTTTTTGTTACCAGAAGCGCGGGGCCCGGTGCGGCCGCACCTGTCGTACACTACTAAGAGCGGCCCTGGTCATAGTGTCCCATGGTAAAAATTTAAAAATTTTAAATAAGAGATACAAGGCAACAACTTTCTAGTTGTATTTATGAGCACAGGATGTCCATATAAGAAGTTAATTCTTTATGTTAATAACCATACAACGCCTCTCAGTATGAATGACGTATCTGAAATGCCCACGTTATTTAAACTTCGTTATTTGTTGTACAAATTTTTTTACCTCAAATTTTATGTCAATTCCTCTTTTCTTTTAGTTCTGTACTACTCATTTTTTCACTCTCAACTACTTTATGGTCTTTCTGCCTGGGGTAGTGACTACATTACTAACCTATATCCTTTGGTCACTTTGCACAAAAGAGTAATTAGACTGATTACCAATGATTATTGTACTCCCTCACTACAACTTTTCCATTCTCCAAACATATTACCTCTTCGACATCTCTATTTCTTCAAATCATTAATTATTTTATATAAAAAACAACATTCTTTACCTTTGAACACCTTTCGTTCTTCTGCAAGAATCAAATCCACCTATTTACTCCCTAGAATCTATAAAACGATTGGTAAGAAACATTTTTCATATCTTATCCCTAAATTCTATAACTCTTTGCCTGATCAACTCCTTAACAATAATACTTCATTATAAGTTTTTAAAAAAAAATTAAAATGCTACCTGTTTTCAATAAATAATATTGAAGAGTTTTTTTAGGGTGAATTTCTCACCTATAACATCTTTCCCTTAAATGGAAGGAAAAAATGGAAAAAAAATTTTCCCCTTATTACATTTACATTACTTTACATTATTTTTTTTCAAATTAACTTCTTCCCTCTTACTTATTTTTCTTTTTCTTTGCAATCAAAATATTATCACCACATGCCTGCGGCCACCATGACCTTATCATGTTATATTGTGCTTAGTTTTTTTTTGTTTTGTTTTCTTTTTACTTTCTGTTCACTCATGTTCTGTCAATTATTTTTTATTTATTTATTTTTATGTTTATAAGTTTCATATCAAGTTGTAAATTGTGATTGCCAGTAAGGGCCATTTGGCTCTTTGGTAATTTTTTTTTCCTCTTTTTTTCTGTATTCCTCATTTCTGACTAATAAAGTATTGTATAAAGTATTATATAATTATTTCGATACCTTTTCTAATTAAAAGTATGCCTCTGGGATCAACGGTTCGCCAGTAAATTGCGATGTGTGATGTTAGCAATGCACTCTGTATATAAAATGATGGTATCGCGATAAATATCTGAAAGTCTCACTATAGTTTCGGATTTTTTTTTTTTTGAATTATTGTTTGATAAATTAATTTTCAAATGCTGACATTTTTTAATGACGAAACCCATTGCTTGTAATATAAAATCGAAGGTTCGATCGGTTCTATAATCTTGACAAATGATCTGGAATTTTATAAATTATTAAAAAATATATAATATTAAAAATTATTTAAAATATCCTTTGTTCACATTTTAGAAACAGAAGGAAAAAGACAGTGCATAAAACAATGTTTCGAAAAATTATGTAAACAGTCCTTATTAATCTTTTATTATTTTATTCCCCGCCTTTAAATTATTGTGCAAATAGTCATTATCTTTTGTAAAAATGAAATTAACGCATTTCTCTGTAAATCTCGTCAAATTGGAAACAAATTACGATAATTTGACGACGTCATGGTGCCAGAGAAAATTGTAGAAAGAAAAGGATCTTTCCAGAAGCTTCCCGACTTTATTTTGAACTACATAACTGAGAGCAGTTGAATTGCGAAAAGACAAATTCTTGTGTGCGTTAGTGAGAAGCCATGTGTCAGGGGCTCACTGTTTTAGCGTGTTTAGTCAAATCTCTGCTTGTGAATACGTGTACATAGCTGTTCCGTAAAAGAAATCTGTGTTTTCCTTCAAATTGGGGGGGGGGGGCTTCGTGCTTTGCCATCTCGAGCGCTTGTGCGAGACGTTATCCGGAACAATTTTCGTTGTCTGTCCTTTTGTCCAGTTCAAAAGGTTTCATTTTGAATGCATTATATTACTTAATTTGCATCAATTTAATTTTGAATTTCATTAAAATTCAAGTTAGTGAGATAATATACCCACAGATATGATAGATAAAGATAGAACGATGAAATATTTTTTAATTTTTTTGGTTTTAAATATGTAATTTTTCTTACGCGTGCATATATACTGGGGGGGGGGGCAACTTCTCTCTGTTCGAGGGCCAAAATAATGGTCCAACACAGTGTCACTGGTGCAGTCTGTGACACTGCGTTGGACCATTATAAACATAAACTCTGGTATATAAGCCGCACCCAGTTGATTGCTTTCTACGACATCGGAGGCCGCAAACATAATTAAACATACATATATATATGTATAATAACTAAACTCATTTAATTAAATACTAATTATAAATTATTATTAATGAATTATTAACTGAACTCTTCATTTTTGGAAACAAATATTTATATGTTCTCTCATAGACAGTGAAATCAGCGCAGAAGGAAACTGTAAATAGGAACTGCAGCGTAGATTACAATTTCTTACCAGACTACATTAAAATTTTTGCCCCTCATGCCCAGCCCTCAGGGCTGATGGTGGGATAACAGACGGACTAGTTAACAGCCTTGGGGAGTGTATTTAATGTACTTCAGTAAGTATGTATTAGTACATGAAAAATATATTGTCAAAATCAGGAAATTATGTGCACAAAAATTATTAGAGGTCTGAAAAATACTGAGAAGAAGCATTTCTGGGATAAATAAAGTTTAAGAGTTGGCAACTCTTGGCTCAGTCATATTAATTGACTAGAATATTTCCGGCTTCAGTGAGGAATTTGTCCAGGACTGTCTTTTTATCCTTCTTTGAGCAGCACTTCATAATATCCTTCAGGCAGGACTTTGCAAACTCATACATGTGATATATTGAGTTGGAGCTGGCCGCGGAATTGTCATCCGGCTGCGGGAAAAAGGACGGGCCCTCCCGTCATCATGATTGCACGTGTATTAGCACTTCAGTGGTAAACGTTTTATACAATACAATACAATACAAATACAACGCCACAACAGGCAAATTGCCCAACGAGGTGGCTGACTTAAGAACATCATGGATCCCCGAGCCATATTTATTTATTTATTTTTTTTGGAGACCCAACCTACTACTGCTACACCACACATGCACCCCGCCCACACACATTTTCTGCTTGTTGATGACTGGGTTGCTTCTGGCTAAGTCCTCACTAGCTGAATTTTTCCTGAGTTTTTCTTAAAGTCGAGAGATCTACTCCGCAAGTTTTTGATTTGACGAAAACAATCTGTATATTTTCATCACACAAACACAAAACCTCTTTAAATACAGAGATCACATCTTCAGAAACCTACTATCAGAGTTATGGAAGTAGCAGTAGCAGATTTTCGTGAGCAATCATCGGAGGTCAGGGATGACTTCAAAGAGCAAAATATCCCTCGAAAAAAAATTTTTTAACCATCGTTTTTCTATACAAATTCAAAACTAATGTGCTGTTGTCTATTGATAAAAATGTTCAGTCAAGTATTTAGCAGGAAAAAAAAGCTAACTAGAAAAGAGCATTGCACGAAATTCAGAAAAACAAATTTCAAAATATCAGATTTTTTTTCGTTTGATAAACTTTAAACGTTTTATGAAGTAACATTCTCCACTCTAGTTAGAGCATTAATATTGTTAATTTGTTGAAAGACGAATAAGTTTTCTTGAGAACTAAGAAATTGCAGTCAACAAAACTAAAAAATATGGGTGAGGCACATAAAAAACATTTGTCCAAGCTGCGAGCAACTGACAACATCAGCTCGAGGATTAAAAAACCCGACCAGAAAAATCTCAGGAAAAGATTAAGTTCACCACGTTTGAAAAATCGGTGAAAAGATCATGAACACCACATTTCTATTGCGAAGTTCTTGGGAAAAGTTTCGCAACCATGAAGAAAGCGAAGTAAAAAAAATCCCGCCATCTGTGTAAATTTTTCTTAGACCACACCTAAAGGATCTACTGACTTCGCTGAATCTAATGAGGTGCCAAGAAACTTGGAAAAAATCACGTCACCCCCAAAAATTTTTCCAAATCCAGAAATATTTCTTTTTCTACATTAACCGAAATTTCGTCATTCGAAACTAATGTAAAAAATATAATAGTTTTTGATCTTGCGGCCCGCGGGCTAGCTGTTGACCACCCCTGATATATACTATATAAATTTTGATGCATCACATGTACTGCATATGACGTGTCAAGAACAGAAGTTACCCGCTGATGAGAGGAAAAGACAAGAACGAGATACAGGATTGCAATCCATTTTCACTCCATTGTTGCACCAAGAAAATGGTGAAACCACATCCAACAATGATGCTAAAATTCACCCGAATAAGAAGCGTTAAAATTACTGGTAACAAAGTAAATCGGTTTGTATAGTCCCCAAATGAATTTCCGACCTTCCGTCACCGGATTAAAATAAATCTTTTAGCATTCGGGGTACCATGTTATCTTTTAATGCCGATTGATGGAAGGAAAAGAATAGAGATTTATATGTCCTCGCACACATACAGACAAGTGTATTTATGGTTAGCATATAAGTGTATATATCGTTCCTGAACAAGAATTCCACGTGACACATTGTTATTTTATCACATGGGCGGAGATGTGGGCCCCCCTCAGCATCAAAAAGGGAGTGGGCAGATTCAATGTATATGTGTGTATATGAATTGACATCATCATCATTGACCTTGCCCCCCCCCCCAGATTTCCAAGTCTATCTCCGACTATGTGTGTTTTATCACTTTTTTTTCTATTTCATTTTCTGATATACAAAAATCCCCCCACCCCTCCCCATTATTTTTGTGTTATCAAGTGGACGTTTTTTGGCCGTGATGTTAGCACAACAACATTTAGCTATGAAGTTTGGTATTCGAATCCCAATTTTATGGAACGTGAACGTCTTTGTCCAGCCATTCGGAATTGGCTGTGAATTGTTGGTTCTTATCTAATTGACTTATTGGTGTGCATAAAAAACACTGTGACAAACACGTGCAATAAACTGAAACACAAAATACCTTACAAATTCTTCAGTTCAAATTTCTTGTGACAGTAATACATATTATCTTGATAAATATATATTATATTTTTCTAAACTCCTCAATTTATCATCATACAAAAAAAATTATATGGAAACAGTTAAGCGCAGACCAAATTTTCTATAAATGGGCATGATTGTGTCATGATTTATTTCAAAAAGTATACGGTAAACGCCGGTAGTGTCTTGTCGGTAGACATTTTGAAACAAATTAAACGATACCCCTATTAATGAATGCCGATTCAAGTTTGTGCACCGGGTTAACCGTCTCGTATAGTAACGCTCCTTTCAGACGCTACGGATTCGTCCGTACGGAGACATTCCATTAGTAGCGTGAGCAATTGGATGGTAGCTTTCACATGATACGGACGAGTCGCCGTTGTGCCGCCGTCTGCTGCCACTGCAACACACGGCTGCCGTGCCTTTTCCAAGAACACAGTGGCCTAACGTGACTAAATACACGTGACTAAATATAACGTGCCTAACATACGTGACTAAACGCATGCCTTTATACGCTACGGACATTCAGCCGTGTGGAGTTACTCTGTAATAAAGCAGAAAGCAATTATCTCCGTACGGTAGATTCTCCGTACGGACGATTCCGTAGCGTGTGAAAGGAACGTAACGAGAGGCAAAAATCGTATTCGTGTTCAAACTTGCGGCCGTGTCGAGAACACACAGCCAACTTCTTTTTTTTCTTTATTCTTTCACAATTTCTTTTCCTATTTCTTGAGCTTCGGTCCATAGAGAAAGATTCGAAACCCTCGACTCTCAGAAATTATGCACAGATCTATTATTTATAATTAATATTAAAAAGAGCAAATACATGAAATTTCCCCCTACGACACGATCTTCCTGACCCTATTCAATTGATATACCATGCTCACCAAGGTAATCTCCCCACATGTTCATGTAGTTGTTTCGAAAATGTCAAAAGTATTAAACATCTTGGTCTCTACTGAGATAATAATTTAAAATGGAAATCACGCGTGAAGTATCACATGGTTTTCAAGTTTTTTGATCTTAATGGTCTCACGTTAACAAAGTATTCATCAGAAATTTGTATTTTACATGGTTTCAATCACATATAATCTTTGTGTATATGGTAGTGATTGCATAGTAATATTCGTCCTATAACTAACCTACAAAAAAAGTAATTCGATTAACATATAATGACTGTAACACCCCCGTCTGAAATTCTCTTTCGTAATGCTCACGTTTTAACAGTTCGCCAGCTATACTTGCTTGAAGCAGCAGTTACTCTGTTAAAAACACTACTATAATACATAATACATAAAAATTACAAAAAACAATACCATTTGCCCATTCGCACTACATTAAATCCGCCTAGACCAAATTATATTTATACCACATGCACGCAAAGATATTTTACAAAAACACTTTATATTTTTACTAAACACTTTACAAAAACAATTTCATAGCGCCAGGGTTTTTCAATTGAATATCATATGATATGTAAATCATTATTAAACCACCTCTATTACAAAAGAAATCCTAAAGAATATCTTAACACAATAAACGATATTGAAATTTATTTCCACATAGTACCGTAACTGCAAAACCCATTAATCTACTTTTTAATGTCTAGTTGCAGTACCACTCTGAAAGCCAGCCACACTATGTACATGTATATATATATATGTTACCGGCAAAGTATGAAATCCAGGCATTCTATAGAATGCCTAGGCATTGTATAGAATGCCTGGTCGTTTCAGGCAAAGTATGAAATACCGGTTTTATTCTATACTTTGCCTAGGCATTCTATAGAATGACTAGTCATTCTATAGAATGCCTAAACACAATCCAGGCAAAGTATGAAATATCTTCTTCCAACAAATCTCTTTAGGGGCGGTATAAAATATTACATAAAATTAAAATTTCATAGAATTTTCTTTTTTTCCCGGAAACGTTTCCCTTCGCTCTCGCGAAAAAGGATCTGTTGAGGGGCGGCGTAAAATATTACAATTTCTTCGAATTAAAATTTCGCAGAATTTTCGTCATTTTTTCCCGGAAACGTTTCCCTTCGCTCTCGCGAAAAAGGATCTGTTGAGGGGCGGTGTAAAATATTACAATTTCTTCAAATAAAAATTTCGCAGAATTTTCGTCATTTTTTCCCGGAAACGTTTCCCTTTCGCTCTCGTGAAAAAGGATCTGTTGAGGGGCGGCGTAAAATATTACAATTTCTTCGAATTAAAATTTCGCAGAATTTTCGTCATTTTTTCCCGGAAACGTTTCCCTTCGCTCTCGCGAAAAAGGATCTGTTGAGGGGCGGTGTAAAATATTACAATTTCTTCAAATTAAAATTTCGCAGAATTTTCGTCATTTTTTCCCGGAAACGTTTCCCTTTCGCTCTCGTGAAAAAGGATCTGTTGAGGGGCGGCGTAAAATATTACAATTTCTTCGAATTAAAATTTCGCAGAATTTTCGTCATTTTTTCCCGGGAACGTTTCCCTTTCGCTCTCGTGAAAAAGGATCTGTTGAGGGGCGGTGTAAAATATTACAATTTCCTCGAATTAAAATTTCGCAGAATTTTCGTCATTTTTTCCCGGAAACGTTTCCCTTTCGCTCTCGTGAAAAAGGATCTGTTGAGGGGCGGTGTAAAATATTACAATTTCTTCGAATTAAAATTTCGCAGAATTTTCGTCATTTTTTCCCGGAAACGTTTCCCTTTCGCTCTCGTGAAAAAGGATCTGTTGAGGGGCGGTGTAAAATATTACAATTTCTTCGAATTAAAATTTCGCAGAATTTTCGTCATTTTTTCCCGGAAACGTTTCCCTTCGCTCTCGCGAAAAAGGATCTGTTGAGGGGCGGTGTAAAATATTACAATTTCTTCAAATTAAAATTTCGCAGAATTTTCGTCATTTTTTCCCGGAAACGTTTCCCTTTCGCTCTCGTGAAAAAGGATCTGTTGAGGGGCGGCGTAAAATATTACAATTTCTTCGAATTAAAATTTCGCAGAATTTTCGTCATTTTTTCCCGGGAACGTTTCCCTTTCGCTCTCGTGAAAAAGGATCTGTTGAGGGGCGGTGTAAAATATTACAATTTCTTCGAATTAAAATTTCGCAGAATTTTCGTCATTTTTTCCCGGAAACGTTTCCCTTTCGCTCTCGTGAAAAAGGATCTGTTGAGGGGCGGTGTAAAATATTACAATTTCTTCGAATTAAAATTTCGCAGAATTTTCGTCATTTTTTCCCGGAAACGTTTCCCTTCGCTCTCGCGAAAAAGGATCTGTTGAGGGGCGGTGTAAAATATTACAATTTCTTCAAATTAAAATTTCGCAGAATTTTCGTCATTTTTTCCCGGAAACGTTTCCCTTTCGCTCTCGTGAAAAAGGATCTGTTGAGGGGCGGTGTAAAATATTACAATTTCTTCGAATTAAAATTTCGCAGAATTTTCGTCATTTTTTCCCGGAAACGTTTCCCTTTCGCTCTCGTGAAAAAGGATCTGTTGAGGGGCGGTGTAAAATATTACAATTTCTTCGAATTAAAATTTCGCAGAATTTTCGTCATTTTTTCCCGGAAACGTTTCCCTTCGCTCTCGCGAAAAAGGATCTGTTGAGGGGCGGTGTAAAATATTACAATTTCTTCAAATTAAAATTTCGCAGAATTTTCGTCATTTTTTCCCGGAAACGTTTCCCTTTCGCTCTCGTGAAAAAGGATCTGTTGAGGGGCGGCGTAAAATATTACAATTTCTTCGAATTAAAATTTCGCAGAATTTTCGTCATTTTTTCCCGGGAACGTTTCCCTTTCGCTCTCGTGAAAAAGGATCTGTTGAGGGGCGGTGTAAAATATTACAATTTCTTCGAATTAAAATTTCGCAGAATTTTCGTCATTTTTTCCCGGAAACGTTTCCCTTTCTCTCTCGTGAAAAAGGATCCATTGAGAGGCGGTGTCGTCAAATTAAAATTTCACACAGTTTTCAATTTCAAACGTTTTCCTTTAACTCTCTTGAGAAGGAATCCCTTGAGGGGCGATGTCGTCAAATTAAATTTTCTCACAGTTTTCTTCGATTTTTCCGGGATACCTTAACGTCTGGCTCTCTGGAGGAGGGATCTGTTTATAGGATCGGTATAAAATATTCAATTTATACGATTACAATTTAATATAATTTTTCCTAATTTTTTTCTGTAAACTTTTCCTTTGGCTTTCTTGACAAGGGATCTGTGGATGGACGATATAAAATGTCACATTTTCGTCAAATTAAAATTCATTCGTCAAAATAAATCACAACTGAATTTAAGCGTGTAATTTCTTTTTGGAATTTCAAATCGGATACGGACAACATTTTATCGCTTTCGGACGTTTTTCGTGGAATAACTTTTATACGTTACCGTAAACAAAACGGCATAAATCTGTAATTACGCATAATCACCGATCAAAACGGATGAAATTATTGTGCATAATAACCGGCGATTATGCACAATCACCAGATTTATCACAATTACTGTATTTTATACATGGCACCAACCTGCAAATGTTGTCAAATTTAGTGCTCAATGATAACAATTCTGAAAAGTGCCCCGCGACGTAAAATTTTTGGAACCAGTATTCTATCACTTTGGTCCCTCCCCACGAAATGAAAGTGATCCCCATTGGAATGAAATTTCTGGCTAGGGGCCTGATGAGACACATAACGTCAATTATTTCACCACTGACGTAAGCTCCCAAAGCTGAAGTAAATTGCTATCCAAAGAATTCTCGTAATTTTGGTAGATTGTAAAAACCGTGTCACTAAGTTTTATTGCACATTTAGGCTAACAAATTTCTTCGAGAAAAATACCGGAACTCAGGATTTCAAATACGGGTAAAATACGGAACATCGCCAATCATCGCCATAAATGACGACGAATGTAAGCAAAGTGGAAAACTTTTGCAGAAATCCCTTAAAAAACACCAATGGCAGGAAACAAACATTACTCTGAGAGAATTGCAGAGAACAAAACTGGATTCCACGAAGTACATTGTAAAATAACGAAATAAAACGTTTGAAGGGGCAAACAATTAAATCAACGTTTAGTATTTGCCGTCTTGCAGTGGAGTAGTTTGGGAGCTAGCGTTTTACTGTGGAAGTGTTGGTTCGAACCCTGATTCTCTCTGGCATGGATGTTTATCAACATTAACAAATTCCCTGGACAGATCATACAGGATCTCTTGAACATATTTGAGGATCACTTTATCAAGAAAGTAAAAAAACCATGACGTACGTGAGGTGAATATTCTTATTCATAGTTGTAATTATAGTGATATAATTTATGCGTCGAAAAATAATTTCAATAGTTGATTTTAATAAAGTATAAAACTATAAGCGTCTTTGCCGCTGTAGTGGTCGAGTGGTTATAGTGACGGACTCGCGATGCGAGGATCCCGGTTCGAACCCCACAGTGGTGGTCGGCTGAAGTTGGTTTTCTGTGGTTCCCAACTTCAAGGCGCAAATGCAAGCCGATCTCCCCGTTAAAAAGTCTCGCCACAGAGAGCGACAGTCCTACAACAATAAATCATTCAATCATAACACTTCACTCATAGTTAGAAAAACTGGTGGCAGATGGCAGCACTACACATAACAAGCATTAGAGAAACAAAAAACTTCACGTCAGGTTTCACTACACGTATTTCTGTTTTTTTGCTGTCCCGACCATCGAGGAGAAATAAAGTATTTTATTTCTCCTCTAAGGTCCCGACTTTTTTGCAGAAATGTCCTGAGTTTTCAAATATTTTCAACGAAGTTAACTTGACTTTTTATTCTTCAAATCAACGATTAAAATGATCTTTCCAGCTTAGAAATTACATCACGATAATGAGGCTTTTGGAATAGACATCATAATCATCATCATCATTGGCGTACTCAAAGGGAAAAAAGGTAAAACTCCCTCAGAAGGTAAAAAAATCTCAATTCCCCCTCGAGAAAATTCTGCGTACGCCTATGATCATCAGTATCACTTGGAAGGACAAGCACAGCATGTTTTTCCCATGGAAATCAATGTTAAAATTGCCGAATTTACCGTTGAAATGTGGAAATTTAGTAGGGTTTTCCGCCTCATCAATAATTTTAAAAATTGAACTGAATTCTCGATTTTAGAAAAATTGAGTTCGCTTAGAAATATAAAGCACAGAAAATTAAATATAAAATAATTATCCGGACCTACTTTTGAGTTAGATATTCATGCAATAACATTGATTTATATCTTCTCAAGCACAAAAATGAGAATTAATACAAATACAACGCCACAACAGGCAAATTGCCCAACGAGGTGGCTGACTTAAGACATCATGGATCCCCGAGCCCCTACCTAATACTGCTACACCCCCCCCCCCGCGGAACCCCCCAACGAATCGGTACATGCGGGAATGTGTGTGTACGTGTAGTGCAACCTGACGTAAAGTTTTGTTTCTGTGTAATGCTTGTTATGTGTAGTGCTGTCATCTGCCCCCAGTTTTACTAACTATGAGTGAAGTGTTGTGTTTGAATGATTTACCGTTGTAGGACTGTTGCTCTCTGTTGCGAGACTTTTTAACGGGGAGATCGGCTCGCATTTGCGCCTTGAAGTTGGGAACCACAGAAAACCAACTTCAGCCGACCACCACTGTGGGGTTCGAACCCGGATTCTCGCATCACGAGTCCGGCACTATAACCACTCGACCACCACAGCGGCATTATACTTCTGTATTGTTTTATAATATCCAATATCATCAATCTATATAGTTTAGGATGTTTTGAAATTAATTATGGGCCCATAAATTACACTGAAGAAATTCCGCAGCTTTAATCAAGAATTTTTTGAAGCAAAAGCAGGCAAATCGATAACTTGAGCTTCAAGAAAATTTTCGAAATATCTAGCACCCATCAAAAAGTAGAAAAAAAACCAATTCATTTCTACGTTTCTTTAATTTTGATTTATGTCTTTCATGAGTTGCGCAGGAAGTCGCCATATTGGTTACCATGTATGTCTCTCCAGAAAAAGGGAAATATCACGTGATTCAAAAAGCCTCATTAAGAGACTAAAAACAAGAATATTCATCTCACACATTTGTCATGTTTTTTTTTAATTCACTGCAATTTGAAGTGGCACTTTATTTCTCACGATTGGCGAATTTTCAGTGATTTTAGCACGAGTTAACGATTTCGTTTACTTTTGGCATCATTTAGCGATAATTGACATTGTTCCACATTTTCCCGTATTTCGAATCCCAATTTCACGTATTTTTCTCAAGCAAATATCGTCGACCTAACAATAAGCAATTCTTTACTTAGGATCTCTATCTCCCGTATTTCCACCGATAAAATATGGTAAACTTACGTATACCAATTTGTTTTCCGTGACCGACATACCACGGTCACTTACCCTCGATTAGATGAGTTAACGGGCGCTTTATACATTATATTTTTTGTTCATAAATCCGTAGAGGAAAATTTCGGTTCTTTCAAGACAAAATGATATCGCATAATCCGCATTTGCAAGTTCCATTTATCAATGATGAAATATTAACAGTAGAAAGACGGAACGGGTGTCTTTTTGACCCTGCACGCTGTTTAAGCTTCCATATCTCTGCTAAGAACAAACCGAACCACTTGGAATTTCTGGACTTTTCCTGAATTAGCACGTTCTTATTGTATACCAAAGCTTCCTTTCGTTATCTTTTTTAACAACGAAGCTACGAGCGGATATACCTAGAAAGACCGAAGGGGGGTCATAGTGACCCTTCCTTATATTCTAGCACATTATGCGGTAAATACTACTATCGTCGTCACAATTGATTTCTAAGTAGGCTATAATCCTTCTGAAAGTCTTTTTTGCGTTTGACCTTGTGTGTGACCTTTCTTTTCCTCTCATTCTTATCTGCAAGTGTCGTCAGCAGGTGTGTCATTTTTGGTTTTTGTCAAGCATTCTTGCCATATTATCCGTTAAATTGTTTATTCTGGGACGTAGAAAATTTGAGTGCATGTGATCTTTTCAAACAGTTAGTTTAGAACATAGTTTCCCAAACTTTTTGTTCCATCGCCCCCTTCTTCAGATAAATGTTTCCCTCATCACCCCCCCCCCCACTCAAGCGAACCCATATATCCTATGTTATACCTGTGGCTTCTATCGCTCCCTTGGTCCTTTCTATCGCCCACCAGGAGGCGATTGCCCACTTTGGGAAACATTGGTTTAGAATGACGAGAAAACGTATATTTACTGAAGAAATACTCCAGGAGATGCAAAGATTAGATGAGAGAAACTCTGGAAGCAGTTATGATGAAAGTGCAGAAGAGCATACATCTACCCTATGTCGAACTGTAGTGAAGAAAGTAGCGGTTCTGATGACGAATATTTAAATCAATATAAAATTATTTCTCGGGCGCGGTAGCCCAGGTCGATAAGATACTCGCCTAAAGTACCAAAGGATGTTTAGAGGTGTCGTGAGTTTGATACCCGGTTCGTCTTTGTCAGAAAACTTTCCTGGCACAGGGGTACAACAGACACTGCGACTTGACCGCATGAAGTCCCCCATTGAGGAGTTAGTGCACCAACCTCTCGATGAGCTTAGAAACAAGCTTGCCGTTCGGAATCGGCAATAAATTGTAGGTCCCGGTCTAATTAGCTCTCGTGTGCAGAAAATGACCGTGGTGTGACTCATTATAACTCGTTGAAGCCACAGAAACGATCTAAGAAACTGCAGCAGATGGGAGCATATGGAAAATCATAGAACCTTCCTCAACTTTAGGATGTCGAGGATCGCAAAATATATTGAGAGAAAATCAAGGCCCCACATTTTATGCGCTCAAAAAACATAAATGAAAGTGTTTTGGGTTCGTGACGCCTTATTTTCTGCGACAAAATGATTCGACATATACAGAAGCTGAAGCCCATCTTGGTCAGTTTCTTTGCTTGAACTGGATG
The DNA here is from genome assembly GCF_987345545.1 of Pholcus phalangioides. NCBI lineage: Eukaryota > Metazoa > Arthropoda > Arachnida > Araneae > Pholcidae > Pholcus > Pholcus phalangioides. Next base: position 26,221,243 of record NW_028301604.1, on the reverse strand, counting down.
CAACGATATCCATTATGTATGCAAGAGGTGCAAAAAACTTCCTACTGAATTCATTGTGGTCGTCCAGATTTGGGGTCCTCTATTTTTTCCCCAAGCAATGACAAGATATCGTTTCAAAGAAATTTTGAAATTCATGCGATTCGATCTGACCAATTTTCTCTTGCATGTTCACTATGGATTTCATTCATAGAATACAGTGCGACGTGCTAAAAACCAGGGCCCAATCTAACTGTGGACGAACAACTTCTACCCTCAAAAGCAAAGCGAAATGGATAAAAGCAAAAGCGAAAGGGAAACGTTTCCGGGAAAAAATGACGAAAATTCTGCGAAATTTTAATTTGAAGAAATTGTAATATTTTACACCGCCCCTCAACAGATCCTTTTTCACGAGAGCGAAAGGGAAACGTTTTCGGGAAAAAATGACGAAAATTCTGCGAAATTTTAATTTGAAGAAATTGTAATATTTTACACCGCCCCTCAACAGATCCTTTTTCGCGAGAGCGAAGGGAAACGTTTCCGGGAAAAAATGACGAAAATTCTGCGAAATTTTAATTCGAAGAAATTGTAATATTTTACGCCGCCCCTCAACAGATCCTTTTTCACGAGAGCGAAGGGAAACGTTTCCTGGAAAAAATGACGAAAATTCTGCGAAATTTTAATTCGAAGAAATTGTAATATTTTACGCCGCCCCTCAACAGATCCTTTTTCACGAGAGCGAAAGGGAAACGTTTCCGGGAAAAAATGACGAAAATTCTGCGAAATTTTAATTTGAAGAAATTGTAATATTTTACGCCGCCCCTCAACAGATCCTTTTTCACGAGAGCGAAAGGGAAACGTTTCCGGGAAAAAATGACGAAAATTCTGCGAAATTTTAATTTGAAGAAATTGTAATATTTTACACCGCCCCTCAACAGATCCTTTTTCACGAGAGCGAAGGGAAACGTTAACGGGAAAAAATGACGAAAATTCTGCGAAATTTTAATTCGAAGAAATTGTAATATTTTACGCCGCCCCTCAACAGATCCTTTTTCACGAGAGCGAAAGGGAAACGTTTCCGGGAAAAAATGACGAAAATTCTGCGAAATTTTAATTCGAAGAAATTGTAATATTTTACGCCGCCCCTCAACAGATCCTTTTTCACGAGAGCGAAAGGGAAACGTTTCCGGGAAAAAATGACGAAAATTCTGCGAAATTTTAATTCGAAGAAATTGTAATATTTTACGCCGCCCCTCAACAGATCCTTTTTCACGAGAGCGAAAGGGAAACGTTTCCGGGAAAAAATGACGAAAATTCTGCGAAATTTTAATTTGAAGAAATTGTAATATTTTACACCGCCCCTCAACAGATCCTTTTTCACGAGAGCGAAAGGGAAACGTTTCCGGGAAAAAATGACGAAAATTCTGCGAAATTTTAATTTGAAGAAATTGTAATATTTTACACCGCCCCTCAACAGATCCTTTTTCGCGAGAGCGAAGGGAAACGTTTCCGGGAAAAAATGACGAAAATTCTGCGAAATTTTAATTCGAAGAAATTGTAATATTTTATACCGTCCCTCAACAGATCCTTTTTCGCGAGAGCGAAGGGAAACGTTAACGGGAAAAAACGACGAAAATTCTGCGAAATTTTAATTCGAAGAAATTGTAATATTTTATACCGCCCCTCAACAGATCCTTTTTCACGAGAGCGAAAGGGAAACGTTTCCGGGAAAAAATGACGAAAATTCTGCGAAATTTTAATTTGAAGAAATTGTAATATTTTACACCGCCCCTCAACAGATCCTTTTTCACGAGAGCGAAAGGGAAACGTTTCCGGGAAAAAATGACGAAAATTCTGCGAAATTTTAATTCGAAGAAATTGTAATATTTTACACCGCCCCTCAACAGATCCTTTTTCACGAGAGCGAAAGGGAAACGTTCCCGGGAAAAAATGACGAAAATTCTGCGAAATTTTAATTCGAAGAAATTGTAATATTTTATACCGTCCCTCAACAGATCCTTTTTCGCGAGAGCGAAAGGGAAACGTTTCCGGGAAAAAATGACGAAAATTCTGCGAAATTTTAATTCGAAGAAATTGTAATATTTTATACCGCCCCTCAACAGATCCTTTTTCACGAGAGCGAAAGGGAAACGTTTCCGGGAAAAAATGACGAAAATTCTGCGAAATTTTAATTCGAAGAAATTGTAATATTTTATACCGCCCCTCAACAGATCCTTTTTCACGAGAGCGAAAGGGAAACGTTTCCGGGAAAAAATGACGAAAATTCTGCGAAATTTTAATTCGAAGAAATTGTAATATTTTATACCGCCCCTCAACAGATCCTTTTTCACGAGAGCGAAAGGGAAACGTTTCCGGGAAAAAAAGAAAATTCTATGACATTTTAATTTTATGTAATATTTTATACCGCCCCTAAAGAGATTTGTTGGAAGAAGATATTTCATACTTTGCCTGGATTGTGTTTAGGCATTCTATAGAATGACTAGTCATTCTATAGAATGCCTAGGCAAAGTATAGAATAAAACCGGTATTTCATACTTTGCCTGAAACGACCAGGCATTCTATACAATGCCTAGGCATTCTATAGAATGCCTGGATTTCATACTTTGCCGGTAACATATATATACGATTATACATTTCTTTTTTTCCTTCATCATAATAAACATATTGTATATATTTTACTAGTTTGTTTCATGATACTTTGTACTACTCGATTTCGTATTATGATTATTTGTGTGATTTGAATTTATATTTTCTTCCATCAAAAGCTTGTATCAGTTTTTGATTTTCTTATGATTCTAACCCCAGTATTGGCAGCCATTTGCTTCTTGGGTAATGATATTTTTGAGTATGTAATTGTGTTATTTAATAAAATAAAATTTAAATTGAAATTTTATTTTGGGTATCGATCGCTTTTATTTATTTTTCTACAGAAAACTGTCTTAACCTCTTTACGATCATGGACTTGATATTGCGTCCAAAGGCCAGTGGAACAAATTTAAACAAGTTCTCTGTGTTTTCTTTCCTCTCTTCACCATCGCGAACGTTCATAGTAACCCTATATTGAGATTGTTTTTTCTTTCCTCCTTTTCCTTCTATACTTCTGTTGATGATTTTTTCCCCCACACGTATATTGTATCTTTCTACTATGCATATGTAAGGCCGAAAGAGAACACGTAGGGTGAGGGTGAAAAGAGTTAATCACACAATAAGAAAGTCTCTAATCTACCTTATCTATTATACTTTTGCCTTTCCCCCTTCTTTTTTCTAACGTGCAGTTAGGTTAGGACGAGGTAATCAGATTTGTCACCGATTCTTCAAATAAAGATATTCCAAATCGGTTGCTAAACACCTGTACGTGAAGTGGTTAAATTCCTCATTTTCGTCATCACCGAAATCGCTTGCTTTGTCATACGCTCGATCAGTGGTAAAATCTTTGGTTCGTTTCTCCATAAAGAACCGGGAAAAAGATACCGTAAACGGGAGCTACTTTGCTCAACAATCAGGAAAAGAAGATCCTCTATATGGAGGATGTTTCTAAAAGAATAATAAACTTTTCTCATTTTCAACCTATAAATGACATTTTAGTAGTCCTTTTGTGACCATTTCATTTTTAGTAGTGAATATAAGCAGTCATCAAGTGAAAACGGAATTTTAACCATGAAATTTGCTCCAAAAAAGATTTCAGCATATACAAAAATGTCAGAAAATTGAGTTCACGATATTTTGAGAGATGCAAAAATTTAATTATTAGTTCACCTTCATAGCACTTAAGATATTTTCTTTCATCCGCTAATAAATATGAAAACTATGTTTTAGAGAATTCGAGCTACTCTTTGCATCGTAATGCAGCATAGTAATTCCATTCTTTTATTGAAGAGGCTTGTGTATAAAAAAAATAGTGAAACCCCGTTACAACAATACTCGATATAATGATGAATCTTTCTACAACGAGATTTTTCGAATCTTGTTTGGAATTGCTTATGGTACGATGTTTAACTCCTCTTGATACAACGATATCCTTTACTACGATAAATTCCTCTATAACGATATTGTTGTGGATATTTCGAAACAGCTACAGCGATATTTTTTATATTTCACTTAAAATCACCTTTTTATATTATGCCATGAAAAATTATATAATATCGTGAAAAATCACCATGTTTTTAAATTCATCACCAGTTTTTTGTTCTTTCGGGGGTTTTAAATAAATATATATATATATGTAGCAGGTATTTCGCACTACCTCCGAAAAAGTTTTCGTGAAGCTACTTTCTGTGCAATGCGGCAATGCGCAAAAGTGTCGTGTGGAAAACTAGTTTACAGGGTGAAACAACCGGCTGAATTTTACTCAAGTAATCAATTAGAACTTTTTGCTGCGAATAAATACTAATAAATGCATTTTACCGTGGTACTAACAACGATAATTTAGACGAGACGTCAATAACGGAATTAATATGGTGGCATCTAATGATAATACTACCTCTTGATGCAACGATTACAGATGTCCAGTCTTATCGATGTCCGGGAGCTAATTACTTAACCATTAGTCTTAGTTCCTATTATAAAATACGTTTCAGATGTTGTCATCTATCATCTTAATACAAAACTTAATATTTTCCATACAGTCTCTGTGTTCTATAAGTCATATCTGTTCAAATCTTCATACAATTTTACAACAAAAACTAGTCGAGTAATGGAACGGCAATGATTTATTATCACGATTAATTAATCAAATAGTTTGTGATTTTAGACATATTCTTTATCAGAAAATCCAGCTTTTCAGTCACGTTTTAAGGAACGTATAAAAAGATTTGCGTCTGGTAATCAATATAATTTTCTTACGATTTTATTCAATGACAAAACAAAAATAGTTGTTAGAGTGCTCCTGATGAGTAAATTGAGTCAGTAAAAACTATGTCTTAGAAATAATTCTATGAATTTCCCATTCCTTATCTTTAATTAATTATGACTCTATTAGTTTCTGTCGTAGAACTATGGGTATTCGTTTCTGAGTGGAGCTGTTTTTATTACATATACCTTAAAAGGCAAGGACCGTATAAAAATGTATATTTTGTAATTTTCTATGAAAAAAATGTTTTGATTTCTTTAGGTTGATGGATGAAAACACATTTGAAACATTTTTTTTTTTTTTTTTTGTAATTGGAAGTTTTCGCTAAGCCTGATAGTCAAGGAACTTCGTTATTGAGCAATGATAAGAGTGGACACGTGTTACGGTATAAGTGATAAACCAGTGAATATTCATAATCGCCAGTCGTTATGCCTAATCACAAGTTGTCTCAGTAAGTTTGATGAATTTCACCATGTTTATCACTTCTACTGGTGATTATACATGCATTCCGAATGAAGTTGGTAAGTTTGATAAATATAAAAAAAATTATCACCTTCATTTAACTACGTATCAGTTCTGCCTGATACGTGATACGTGCACTACACGTATTTCGCCATAAAAATGAAATCAAATGAAAATATTTATGAAGCGGATGGAAACGTAAAAACTTTTATCAGTCTCGTGATGTTAGATTTGCTCACCGTATCAATATAGGCGTACGCAGCATTTTCTCAACGGGGGAAGGGGTTTCATATTTTCTTTACTTGTGAAAGGGGAGTTTTTACGTTTTTTTCTGCAAAATAGCATTATAATCTCTTCTCCGGGGGGGGGGGGTCCCTTCTTTTGCGTATAACAAAACAAACATATACAAATAAAACCCACATTACCGATAGAACTCATCATCTTCGACTACTAAACTACTAAATCTCACACATGCACCTCATCTAGTCCATATTCCCCCTTTGGAGCCGTTACTGAATTGGTACATGTTGGAATGTGCGTGTTCGTGTTATGAACCTAACGTGAACTTTGTTTTTGTGTAATGCTCGTTATACTGTGCTGACATCTTACATCTCTTTTTCGAACTATGGGAAACTATGAGTGAAGTGCAATGATTGAATATTTGTACCGTTGTACCGCCCTTCATCATCCTAGACTGATGTTTATCCGCTGAATTTGAATAATTTAAGCATGATTTATCACACTGTACCTACCTAAAAGAGCTGGAGATTTTATATAGTTACCAGTGAATGTGATAAATTCTCGGTATATGAAAAATGATCAAACTTACCGAAATAGTCAGTGATTATTAAGCATGACTATCGTTTTTATCACTTTTTCCGTAACTCGTATACTGTATATGAATTGTGGTTTCGTAATTATAATCATATGTTTATCTACATGCATATGATATGACAGGCGCAGATCCAAAGGGACATCAGGAGAGCAATTTATAGAGAGTACAAAATTCACACTGGGTCGTCATACATCCCGTATTCTATGGAACAGGATGATTTATGGGAGATGGGTCAGTTGCACTCGAAGGTAGGTGTGGCTATCGAATTGCACTGCTTCACTCTTGTTATCTATGTCCGAATTTCACTGGACTCCCCCTCCTCTTCCCTGCTGATACCGCTTTTGATAGATAACTTTTTTCCCCTCTCCCTGCGGTGTATCGACAGTTCCGCACATGGGGAATTTGGGGGCGATTCCGCACAGTCCATTTCCGCACTTGGAAAAACAGAGGTCCTTGCTTGTCTTTCTTTTTCTGTTATTCTTCCTGTCTCTTCCTTCTTTTATTCCCTACCGTAAATGAACTGAAGTTATGAGGGGATTGTGTATGTGTGAGTGCTCATGAAATTCTGCCACTGAAATCATCTTTGACTCGCGCTTTTTCAACTAATTTCTCATAATTTTAAACATACGTGATATAGGTCACGTACTTCGTGGCCCGCAGATAAGTCTGGCAGAACGGCCATTAAAAATTGTGTCGTGGCACCAGCGAACCCAATCTTAATTCAGTTCAGTTCAGTTCATTCACTTTATTTTTTACCCTAAATTAGAACAACAGAAAAACTCTTTTTTCTGAGGCTTGCACGGTCGGTGCAGTAAAATATCTTTTACGACCTTTTCTTCTACGCAGTGTAGTACATGAAATTAATTCTTCAATAAATTCTTCCATAGGCAGAAGGGTGGAGGTGAATAATTCGCCCCCCCCCCGTGTTCACTATATGCCCAATCCCCTTTCCCGTTCGAAGACCCTGTATTCGCTTGCGGCAATATCCATAGCATGTTTTCAAATTTGACACATGGACACATTTCTCTTCAAATCGAGATGAGTTCTATTGTATGGAAGAAAACTTCAAACATTTCTAAATCTGTGTGAAACATTTACTATATTAATCCGTACATGTAACTCTGAAACTGAAAATTTCACTGATATTTCAGGGGTTTTGATTTGTTTGCAAAAGTTTTACAATAGACTCCGGCCAGTCCAGTAATCCGGCGTTTTTAGGCGTGGTTTCTTCGTGCACAGATGAGGAAATCCTATCACTGCATGTCTTTGCAAAAAATTTTATATTATTTAAATGAACTTTTTCAATTAATTTCCAGTATTCGGGCGATTTCGGTAATCCGGCATACTCCGGTTTGATATGTGTCGGATTAGCGAGAGTCTACTGTATTTCAATCCACAATATACAGGATATACAGGGAAAATCTGCAAAAATTCGAAATACATCCATTAACGAAACTTGAACGGTTCGATAGTCGAAGACTTGATGCCGCGAGCACCAAGGATCGAGAACTCTTGAGCTTCGGCGAGCACCATTACACTCGCATGCAAAAGATTGAAGATGTCTGCTCTACAGTCAGTGTCGTACTTTTGTCACCTTCATGTTTACTGTAGATTTATAGTATTTGCTAGTGACAAAGGCCGAAATAATCTTCAAAGCTTCAAGAACTTTTTCGGAGATGAGACTTTAAAAGTTGTAGTAATCAGTTCTATCAGTTGTATACGATTCATGCAGAAATAAGTAGGAATGATGAAGTCACAATAGTGCCTATAGTTTTTGCTTTGTTTGAAAAAAAACTGAGGATACTTATGCAAAGCTATTTGCAGTTCTAAAAGAAGCCAGATGGGGGGGGGGGATCCTCAGTCAGTGACGGTAGATTTTGAAATTGCCTCAATAAAGGCTCTAGATAGACTCTTCCCATTAATCAAAATTTTCGGATGCAGTTTCCATTAAAATAATGTCTATGGCGGCACGTATAGTCCTTAGGGTTGGTAAATGATTACAAGAGCAAAGATGAAGTAAGATTTAATGTGCGTATGTGTGCAGCATTGGCACGTCTACCATTAGAAGATGTAGATGACGGGCGGCTATCCATCCAGGAAAACTCTCCTCAACACCCGAAATTGCAAGAATTTTATGACTACTTTGTAAAAGAGTGGTTCGAAAATTCGGTGTTGAAAATCAATATTTAGAATTGTAATAAAAGAAAACACAGAACAAACAACGCCTTAGAAGGATGGCATAACAGATTCAATTCCATTATGGGTAAACCAAATCCATAGGCGGAGATAGACTTGGAAGTCTCCCAAGTCTATCTCTCTCTCCGGGGGGCACGGTCATTATTGCTGGGGGGGGGGCACGATGATGATGATGTGGTGTCAATTCATATATACATATATCCATTAGTCGACTCCACCTTTGACGCTGGGGGGAAATGCCCCCCACGCCCCCCCCCCGTAATTCCGCCCATTACCAAATCCAAAGATCAGAATGCTGATCCTGGATATGGAAGAGGAATCTAAATACAGTGACTTCTACATGAGTCGAGCAGAGGTAGATTTAAAGGGCAAAAAAGGATGCGCAATGTACGCTAAACTGGGCAGACGTATTTAACACATTCTGCTTTATTATGAAAGCACGAAGGATAAAAAAAAGTGCGTGGCTTACATCGCAAAATTGAAGTAAATTTTTGCAACAGAATTTTAGTATGTGTTTCAATATATATAACCGGGAAATAAAAAATATTGAAGGAAAAAATGATTACAATACTTCATAGCTAATTAGATTTTATTATCCATGTTTGGATCCTAATGGAATAGCTTACCCCCGGAGGTAGTAAATTGTAACACAATTGACACGTTTAAAAAGAAATACGATAAACATGTTGGGGTAAATCGAGAAGCTATCCATTCTTAGAATAAGACAACCATAAGTATTCTTTATGGGCATTGTATAATATTTTATCATGTGTATATATTGTTTGTAATTTGTGTTAATTGCATTTTTAATTGGGTTGCTGTATTTTTGAAACATATGACAACCATATTTTTATGGGCATCTTTTTATCAGCCACCTCGTTGGGCATTTTGCCTGTTGTGGCGTTGTATTTGTATTTGTATTTGTATGTTTCTCTTCTTCAACCGAAATATTCGTTATGTTTTTTCATTATAGCACCGAATTATTTTCGAATTAATGAACGAAATATATTGCAGGCAAATTTACGGTTATTATTTAATCATTATTTCTTATTTGGAGCTCTGTTTTTTTTTCCTGCATCATGTAAATGTGCTTTTGAAAAAATTTAAAGCAACGTTTTTTTCAGACAAGAAAGTAAAAATTTTGCATTTCACATTATTTTCTATTATAATATTTATGTTAAGCATTCAAATTCATGTTACACGCTAAATCAATAAGTGTGATAAATTTTAGGACGTAACCTTCAGACGATTTATTCCAGAGGAAATAGGTGGAGCGACAAAACTATTCATTTGAAGGAAAAAAAATGGTTTAAATATTTTGTAAACAATGTGAGATGACTCTTTTATCAGCATAAATATTCATATTTCAAATCGGTAAATTATTAGTTTATTTTATGAGTTAATCCTGATGTGCTAAAATGTGCATTCAACATGGCTGATGTCCAGTTGGACGACAAGCTATTTTAGGAAGATTTGTTTTTCATGTGACCTCGCTCACTCTCTCTCTCTCCTGCCAACGACTGACGCATCGTGTGGGCTGGATCAAACAAAGCTTAATATTTAACACGCACGTGTACAACGTATTGTATCTAATATTCCTACGCCGGTTAAGGTAAAAGTGTAAATTTCGGTAATTATATACAAAGGCCACTGCAGGCAAATTTGCCTGAAGAGGTGGCTGAAAAAATTATTCCCATAAAAAATATGAATGTCAAATATAACGACGAAATACCCAATATAAAAGCATACATATATCACCAAAACAATTTAATAATATATAATACACTGCCCATAAAAAGAATATGGTTGTCTTATCTAAATATGAATAGCGCTTCTTGATATTATTTTTTATATTTAAATGACATATTACTGTGTCTATCGTACTTCTTTTTAAACGTATCAATTGCGTTAGGAGAGTCACAAACTCCCTGTGACTCTCCTCCAGGAGAACGCGAAGAGACCTTTTTGTAAATGAAAATTTTCATTTATTATGCATAACCATTTTGGTAAGTTTAATAAATTCTGTTCATGTAACAAGAATTCATCACATTTATCGGTGATTATGTATATCTCCCAGTTCGTAAGGTCGTATTGGTAAATACAATAAATCGTCAATGAATTGCTTGAATTTACCAAAAATTATGCATTCGATCAGTAATGTTGGTTTTATTTGTACATAATTATGTGTATGAAGAAAATCTTTCGACACTTATCTTAATTTAACTTTCATGGCAAAATACGTGTCGTAAACTAATAAGCAGGTTAAATGAAGACAACAGAAGTGATATTTTTTTTACATTCATCAAATATACAGACTTCAATTAGGAATTGTGGATAATTGCCGGTGAAAGTGATTACTAGTTAGTGTAGTTAGACTAAACACATTAAAATTCATTGAATTCATCGAGGCAATCAGTGATTATGCATAATCACAACTTTAGCAACTTTCCCGTAACATTTACGGGTAAAAAATAGTTTGGAGTGAAATATTCCAAAAAAATTCGACATTCTCTCTCTCTCTCTCTCTCTCTCGAGTGATAAAAAAAAATAGTAGAAGTAAATTACCAATGTAATGTGGATACAACCCCTATACAACTCCTACTCACTTCAAGAAGGCAATAAAAGAAAGTAGGGGGTAGAAAGAAAAAAAAAGATATTTTTAAGAAGGGGCCTGAATTGTGCGAAAATGTGTCTAAAATCTCCCCTATGCGGAAATGCACCGTGCGGATCTGCCGCCAAACAACAGAGTTAGAATAATATCTTTATGCACCAAACCCTCCCTACATTATTTTTCCTTCACACTTCATCTATGCTTAGGACAGGCAGTGACATATAGTCATTGGCGTGAAAATTTATACTTTTGTAATTAACTAAATTAATTATCCAAAATTAGTCGTTATAAAAATTAAAACAAAATATCCCCCCCCCATTGCAAAATTAATTTATTGGAAAAAATGCACGCGGGTATCATTCATAAAAAATGAAATTTTGAAATTGAAATTCTTTCTTTGAAAAGACTACCTGCATATTATCATCTACATTCAAGTGATTTGTGGTTACTGTTTTCACAAGCAAAACTGATGAAACCCCCATTTCGCCAATGAGTAGCGACTAGTAGAAGTGTTTTCAAAGCTGTGTTCCCTAGCTTTGGAAACGATTCCAACTGAGCACATTCTAAATAAGAGTTTTGTGAAATTTGTTTAAATACGTGCACTGGCTCGCATTTGAGTAAAAAAATTTTTTTATTAAATTAACATCATTTTATGATAAGTTAAGAAAGAAATGTAGCTGAATTCGCTAACAGAAAAGGGAACTTTGAAAAAACATCTGAAAAATATAAATAGCGGCGTATTTAACGATGACGTGCCGGGCGCACCCACTGGACCCCGACTATTGAAGGACAATGCAAAACCTAAACTATACACTTTTTCCTAATTTAAGGGTCCAATACAGTATTTTCTTCTGCGCCCGGAGCCTCAACCGACTTCAATCCTCCTCTCCATATAAGTGCGTGCGTGTGTGTTTTCTAAATCCTTTCAAATTACATACTGTATGTAAATAAATTGGGACATTCAAATTTCGCGCTACACATTTCTGAGAGCGAAAGGTAAAAAAATGAAGTGTCAAAATATGATAGGTATGATTCGTCTTTTTGAAACAAAAAAATTTAATATTTTTGTACAATGTCGATTTTCAGGAATATGATAAGCCCATCGTGTTACATTTTTATTCTATATCTCGCACTTCCCAAAAGGCACCTTTTTTTACATGTTAACTGGTGGGGATTTCGCCCCACTAGCCTTTCTATTTGCCCCACCAGTGAAGATAAAAAATGACCACTGGTGGGGCAAAGCCCTTTTCTTGTTTTCCTGAGGCAGCTTCAACTTCAAACCCTACCAATATGAAGGGAGTCAAAGAAAAAACTCACACAAAAAAATTTCGCAATTTGCGAGGCCGATATTTTAGGATGATCTTTTTTTTTTAAGAAGGAGAAGGAAAGTTCAACTGAAAAGATGAGTTTTCCAGGGACCGACTGGAATAGGTCTTTTGCTCTCATAAAAAGTCAGACAAAGAACAGATGGAGGATGGGCAGGGTGAAGGATATGACCATTGATTGATACGATTTAGTTATATAACCCTGGGAGTAGAAAGGAAAGTTACCGGGTTTTCATCAGATGCCGGGGTTAAAACATTCTATTCTAGAGTTATATAGATAGATAAACACCAGTGTAGTAGCACAAAACCATTCAAATTCGGACATTGGGCGGTCTCCAGACCAGATCCGTCTGGCCGCAGATCCGCACGGTGCATTTCCGCATAGGGGAGATTTTATACACATTTCCGCACAATCAAGCCCCTTCCCAAGTATCTTCTTTTTTTTTCTTTCTAACCCCTACTTTCTTTTATTGCTTTCCTGAAGTGGATAGGAGTTGTATAGGGGCTGTATCCACATTACATTGGTGTAATTTACTTCAACTATTTTTTTTATTACTCGAGAATGTCGAATTTTTTTGGAATATTTCACTCCAAACTATTTTTTACCCATAAATGTTACGGGAAGTTGCTAAAGTTGTGATTATGCATAATCACTGATCGCCTCGGTAAATTCAATGAATTTTAATGTGTTTATCATTTCACCGGAGATTATCCATAATTCCTAATTGAAGTCTGTATATTTGATAAATGTAAAAAAAATTATCACTTCTCTTGTTTTCATTTAACCTGTTTATTAGTTTGCGATACGTCCACGACACGTATTTTTCTATAAAAATTAAATTAAAATAAGTGTTGACAGGTTTTCTTCCCACACATAATTATGTACAAATAAAATCGGCATTACCGATGGAATGCATAATTTTTGGTAAATTCAATTAATTCGTTGACGATTTATTGTATTTACCAATACGACCTTACGAACTGGGGAATATAATAGTCACCGATTATTATATTCACTATAATCACTTATGATTATTATACGAATACTAGGGGAGCAAAGCCCCCCTGACACCTACGGCGTCCAAACCCCAACCCCCCAACTCCTCGTCACATCTTCTTTAATTATAAAGCAAAATATTCCTCAGGCACTGGAAATGCCTGCGAAATAGTTATTCATTGCCAGTTTCCCATTCTGATTTCGATAAACAATGCACTGCCATCATAAATACAACAGAATACTCGATGCACCGCAATACATACGTGATACACCACGATAGGCAACACAGCACAATAAGTAATGCACCACAATATGCAATGCACCACCATATCAGCAGTACAGCAAATTAAGTAGTGATTCACTATATATACGGTGTATCACAACACGCAAAGCACCACTATCGGCAATAAAGCACAATACTCAATCCACCACTATATGCAGTGCACCACAATGCAGCACAAAAGCGATGTACCACCATCAGCAATGCAGCAATAAGCAATGCACCAACATCAGCAATACTGCAAAATAAGTAGTGTACCATGATAAGGAATGTACCGCAATACGCGATGCATCGCAATAGGCAAAGTACCATAATATGTACCACAATACACCGTAAGCACTGCATTACAATAAGCAATACAGCACAATATGCAATGCACCACAGTACGCAATGTATCGCATTGAACAAAACACAATAATACGCAATGCACCACAATACGCAATAAGCACTGTGTTGCAATAAGCAATACAGCACGCGATGCACTACAATATGGAATGCACCACTATTTGCAGTACGCCACAATAAGCAATACACCCCAATATGCAATAAGCACTCATTAAAATAAGCAATACAGCACGCGATGCACTACAATACCCAATGCATTACAATCAGTAATGCACCACCATTTCCAGTGCACCACAATAAGCAATACAGTATAATATGCAATTCACCACAATACGCAAACGCGATGTATCGCATCAAGCAAAGCAGAATAATACGCAATGCACTCCAATACGCAATAAGAACTGCATTACAATAAGCAATACAGCACGTTATGCGCTACAGTACGTAATGCATAACAGTACAAATCAACAATCAGCAAAATCAGCAATGCACTGCAATCAGCGAAACATCGCAATAAGCAATTTACCACAATACGCAATACAGACTGCATCGGACTGCATTATGATAAGCAATACAGCATGCGATGCACTAAAATCAGCATTGTATTGGCAGTGCACCACAATAAGTAATACAGCACAATAGCAATACCCACTGCACCACAATAAGCAATACAGCACAATAGCAATAACCACTGCATTAGATTAAGCAATACAGCACAATAGCAATAACCACTGCATTAGATTAAGCAATACAGCACAATAGCAATAACCACTGCATTAGATTAAGCAATACAGCACAATAGCAATAACCACTGCATTAGATTAAGCAATACAGCACAATAGCAATAACCACTGCATTAGATTAAGCAATACAGCACAATAGCAATAACCACTGCATTAGATTAAGCAATACAGCAAAATACGCAATGTATTACAATAAGCAATACAACACAATACACAATGTACCACAATACGGAATAAGCACTGCATTATACTAATAAGCAATACAGCATGCAATGCATAACAATACGCAATGCACCGCAATCAGCAATGCACCATATTGCAGTGCACCACAATACGCAATGCAACACAATCAGCAATGCACCATATTGCAGTGCACCACAATACGCAATGCAACACAATCAGCGATGCACCACAATACGTAATGTACCATACAATGCGCATACTGCATTGATGCATAACAATACGCAATGCACACCATAATAAGCAATACAGCTCAATACGCAATAAAGCACTATACATCGCAATAAGCACCACAATACACAATAAGCAAGCGATACACTATAATCAGCAATGCACAACTATTTGCAGTACACCACAATAAGCAATACAGCCCAATACGCAATGCGCCACAATAAGCAATACAGCCCAATACGCAATGCGCCACAATAAGCAATACAGCCCAATACGCAATGCGCCACAATAAGCAATACAGCCCAATACGCAATGCGCCACAATAAGCAATACAGACCAATACGCAATGCGCCA
The DNA here is from genome assembly GCF_987345545.1 of Pholcus phalangioides. NCBI lineage: Eukaryota > Metazoa > Arthropoda > Arachnida > Araneae > Pholcidae > Pholcus > Pholcus phalangioides. The sequence goes on along the minus strand of NW_028301604.1, from coordinate 26,205,838 downwards.
CAATAAGCAATACAGCCCAATACGCAATGCGCCACAATAAGCAATACAGCCCAATACGCAATGCGCCACAATAAGCAATACAGCCCAATACGCAATGCGCCACAATACGCAATAAGCACTGCATTGCAATGAGAAATACAGTACGCGATACACTATAATGCATAACAATTGGTAACGCACTCAGCAATGCACCACAATAAGCAATACAGCACGCGATGAACCACAATACATATAACTATATGCAATACAGTACAATACGCGATGCATCACATAAGCAAAGCACCATTATAAGCAATGCATTAGAATAAGCAATGCGTTAGAATAAGCAATGCGTTAGAATAAGCAATACAGCACGCGATGCATTACAATACGCAATGTACCACTATTTACAGTGCCCCGCAATACAGCATAAAACGTAATGCACCACAATACGCGATGTATCACAATAAGCGAAGCACCATAATATACGCAAAAAGTACTGTATTACGGTAAGCAATATATCACGAGATGCGCTGCAATGCGTGTAGAAAAATGCGTAGTAATGTGTGTAATCAGTAATATTGTACACCACAAATAAGCAATGCAGCATAGTATGTGATGCATCGCAATAAGCAAAGCACTATAAAAAGCACTATAGTATGCAATGCACCACAATACGCACTAAACGCGGCATCACAATGAGCAATACAGCACGCGATGCACTACAATATGCAATGCACCGCAATCAGTAATGCACCATTATTTTTTCAGTGCCACAATAAGCAATGCAGCACAATGCGCAATGAGAAGCAAGTATTCATCCTCGACTCAAAATGAAACCTGTCAATTTCCCCATAAAGAGATCTGTCCAATGCCCCGCCCTGGGTACCCGGACCCTGTGTGTTGGGAGCACTGGTGATGTATACATACCTCTGGGTACATGCACAAAACTCGATCCTTACAAGGTCAAGCGGTTCCCGATGTCCTCAAGAGTTAAATGAAAACTCGACCCAAAATCGTAACCGACTTCCGTAACACAAAAACGTCACCTATTTCCGTAACAAAATCGTCACTAATTTCGGTTGCTTAGAAAGAGGCCCTTTTCGAGTTTGTGATTTTATATTATAGAGTAGATATTGCATAGTACTCAAACTGTTCTGTCATCTCATTTCTCCTCGTTTTTAGTTTCATTCTGCAAAGCCTCTAGCTCCTCATTTGGTTTGCATAATCCGTACCTGTCAAACGGTGTAATACAGCTCATTATAGAAGGTGAGTATGGCATCTTTTTTTTTCTAACCCTAATATTTTAAAGAAAACTTTTTCATATATTCATTTCAAAATCATTGATGAAGAATATGAAACTATTTCATTGTTAGCGTTTATGTGAAAACACTCATATATTTTGTTGTTTTCTTTTCTTTTCTAAACTCGATATTGGCGCACCTTAAATCAGCGTGTTTATGGGTTGTCGATTTTTCTATTGAAAAAAAATGTGCGAAAAAAATCGCTGTAGGTTTGATTGTAATTATTACCAAAAGACAAGTTTTTCTCACTAATTTTGGCCCAAATTAACTCGGCCATCAAATTAATTCAGCCCCCACTATTATTTATTTGTATGCAAAACTGTACCCCGCTTTCTGCGGTTATCGCTCGTTTCACCTATCACGTGGGTGTGGTAGCTCAGGTCAGTAAGATATTCGCTTAAAGTACCAAAGGATGTTTAGAGGTGTCGCGAGTTCATCTTTGTCAGAAACTTTCCTGACACGGAGTACAACAGAAACGGTAACATGACCACAGCAAAAGATTGCTACCGCAGGGAGTCCCTCATCGAGCCAACTCCTCGGTGAGTATAAAAAAGTCTGCCGTTCGGAATCGGCAATAAATTGTAGGTCCTGGTCTAATTAGCCCTCGTGTACAGAAAATGACCGTGGTGCGACAAAAATGACCAATCACGTAACTTTGAGCTGTCTCTGTATTTCTCATGTGAAATACAAAAAAAAAATGGTGACTACACGAAAACTAAAATAATTATTCGAATTTTTCTCCCAGAATACATAAATTGCACTAGTTAGAATAACTCTGTTATTATAACTTCTTTTTTAACAAACAATACACCTATTTAATAACCTAAAAATTAATCATCAACAGTGTTTTTCAGTTTAATTCATCTAATATCTTTTCTGATCGACCATAACTGACAAGAAAATTGTAAACCGTGGAATGTCTGAGTGCATGTGATTGATCCCCCCCGCCCCAAAAAAAAGGGCATTGTGATGGTGAATTGTTACATATACATTTGCATGGAGAAGTTAAAAAAAGTTCCCAGGAAGTTAAAAAAATCTGATAATTTAATAAATATTAAAAATGTCTTGAATAATTGTAAAGTGCTTGACCAACTCAACATTAGTATAATAAATGATAGGGGACTAATTTCTTTTGGTTTATACACTCATTGCCATAAAAATTTGCGCACCCAGAAGAAGTCATCAAAATGAAACGAAATTTTACACATGTAAGTACTACGTTGATATAAGTAAGTGATTAGAAAATCCAAGAAAAAGGATCATTTATTGCAGAAAAAAGTACAGATGAACAGAAGTTTTAGTACTCTGTTGGACCCCCTCTAGCGCGAATGCACGATGCGATACGAGCGGGCATTGAGGCATAAAAGTTCCGTATGATGCCCTGAGACATCTCGTTCCACAGTTGCTGTAAATGCGCCTCTAGTTCGACCAACCTCGTAGGGTGTCCAACTTGCCGTCCCAAATGATCCCAGATATGCTCGATTGGTGACAAATCTGGGGATAGAGCAGGCCAGGAAAGGGTGGTAATGTGGCGGAGGCAGTCTTGTGACATCCTTGCTGTGTGTGGCCTAGCATTGTCTTGTTGAAAAATGGCTCCTGGGAGCCCTGCCATGAGTGGCAACACATGTGGCTGAAGGATGCTATGGACGTACCGCTGGGCTGTCATTGTGCCATGGATCAATATTAGGGGTGACCGTGTATCGTAAGCAATGGCACCCCATACCATGACACCAGCTGTGGGAGCGGTGTGTCGCTGTAAAGCGAAGGCAGGATTGAAGCGTTCACCACGGGGCCTCCACACACGAACACGATTGTCATCACTGCTCAAGTTGAATCTCGATTCGTCGCTGAAGACGACCTGGTTCCATTCCGTTGCAGTCCAATCCCGTCGTGCTCGACACCACTCCAAACGGAGGCGTTGGTGGGTGGGTGTCATCGGCAGCACACGTAATGGGCGCCGCGATACCAGATGTCCTTCAGCCAGACGCCTTGCGATGGTTCGAGAAGACACAGGGGCCTGTAGTGAAGCTGCTGCCTGTGTCTGGATAGCGGCCAATGAGGCAGTTGGCTCTACGCGTGCGTTTCGGATGATGTGACGGTCTTCTCGACGACTGGTCTGTCGAGGGCGTCCTGAACCTGGTCGCCGTGTAAATGACGTCTCTTCTGTCCACTGGTCCCAACACCTCCTCACAGTAAAATCAGAACGGCCTAGTTGACGAGCTACTCGCCGAGCTGACCACCCAGCTTCCATCACCCCGATGATTCTTCCCCTATCGAACTCTGACAACTGCTCATATGGTCTTCGACGGCGGCGTAACGGCATGTCTACCTCAGCATTTCCTTTGCAAACGATTAAATACACTCCAGCAAGCTCTGCTTACCTGTTTTATACTCTAAGGAGAACGAAGTTCAACGCCCTCTAGTGGCATTACGCAATGCGCAATCACGTTGCATTTCTAATCATTTGCATATCTGCCCGACATGTACCTTCAGGCCAACTTTCGTTTCGATCCCACAATTATTTCTTGGTGCGCAAATTTTTATGGCAATGAGTGTATTTCTACTATAATTTTCTTTTATGACATCATCTTTTGGCATCTTTATATCGCAAATTTTAGTTTTTTTTCCAGAAATGAAACTACCACAGCGAATAACGGCCACCTCCGTATAGCGGCCATATTTTCACTGTCCCATTTTAGTAACCGTTGTTGGGAGGTTATACTGTACTTATATACCAGTTAGTGAAAAAAATTAATCCATGATACCACGGGAACCAACACTTTACACGGGTAGTAAGAATGTGACAAAACAGTGAATTGGTAATAAAAATTGCAGAAGTTACCGATTGCACATAACATACCATTACCTTCTGCAAACGGCTATCAAGCTTTCACATTTCGAGTTTCTTGATCAGATACCCATTTTAATTTAATGCCCCCCATGTATGCACAGTATGTCATTATTTGGTATTTTTCTTTTGATTTTTTTAACGTGCTTTTTTTTTTATTTTTTCCCCGCAATGAAAGTGCAACCAGCCTTTTGTGGATGTAAATAAATAAAGTAAAAATAAAATAAAATAAATTATCGGGAAAACTAATGGCTTTAATTACAAGCCACTAGCGGATAGTTGTTTGCTGAATCTCAAGATGGCACATTCTCACTCCAAGTGGCATAATCTCACCCATTTCACGGTACGTTGTCTGGCATCGAAAATGCCACATCATGAAGAAATTCATGGAAATTAGATAAAATTTGGAACCAGAATGATATATTCCGGGTATGTGATCTTTATTTTGGCAGAATCAGTTGGATGAATGGGCAATGGCTAAAATTGGAAATTACATAATTGTCAATAGAGCCTGGGCAACACCATCTATAGCAAAAAGCCTCCGCGAAGCTCGTGACGTCACTGAAGAAGGTCACCTCACCTAAGACGCCTTCATATACGTGTATTAAGGAGTTCTAACCTCACCTATAGCCATCGGATACACTACAAAAAAGGGTGAAAATGGCGCATGCGTCGGCCTGCTGTATCCAATGACTACAGGTGAGATGACCTTCTTCAGTGACGACACGAGTTTCGTGCGGAGGCTTTCTGCTATAATTAGTGTAGTTTTGGCCTGGGCCCGGTTGGAAAAAAAAAGAAAGAAGGTATCGGTGGATATTAGGGATAAGTTCTGGTTGTGGTGTCGCGAAAAGTTTTCTCTTACAAGCTTGTAAGTACATGAAACAGCATATCTTCTGTTGTAAATTCTACCGGAATAGACATGTTGAAAAAGAGAAATATGATATTTAAGTAGTAACCCTTATATAAGTCATATAAGCCATATTTAGATGGCTACCATATTTTTATGAACACTTTTGTTTAGTTTTTTGTTTATTTGTTTTGTTTCTTAAATTTATGAAACTATAAGTATAAAAGTCATTCATATTTGTTTTGGGGGTTTTTTTTTTCAGTCACCGCGTTGGACAATTTACTGTGTGACCTTTGCGTTTGTATTTGTATTGTGATATCAATGAGATTCCGCGGTTTAGTCTCGTTTTGCACAGGAAAGAGTATTATTCGACATCCAATTATGCTCTCTCGATTGAAAAGAGTTGTAGGGATAGCGCTGATCAGTGAAATGTCTGGACATCTTACAGAGACTGCCGATGTTTGCTGTACATGAGCTACATTACCTTGTTAAAAACAGTTTTAGTCACGATCCATAGAAAGGGCTTTGTGACAAATCGCCAACGTGCAAATGTGCTGTCATTGCACCATATACTCCTGACGGAAGTGACTTTTTATTGATAACGATCAACCATAATTGAATCAAACCAGACTGCCACGTTTACAAAACTGCATAGAATTCAACAGCAACGCTAAGAGATAAGCTCTATTTCCGTCTCATTTCCATAATCTATTTTATTGACAATCAAGAAAAACTTGTTTTTCATGTTTAATTTTTATAATCTCATCGTCGATGATCAAAGTGAAGTTTTTCGCTCAATTTACTTTGGCTGTGGACTGTGACCTCTCCGACAGATAGATCTGTATCGAATGCTTTTGAAACTTGAATACAATTTTACGATATGCATTCTTTCTGAATGTAGTAATGAAAACAATAAATAATAATGCTTTTACAATAAATTAGCTTGTTTGTGGCACCTTTGAAAGGAACTTGTATTTTTTTATGTAGCGTATACGGAAGAAATTCTTAGAGAGATGTCTTCTCGTCGTGACTTGCATCTTAATCACGCTCAATCATTACTTTTACGGCAGCGAATGCGTGGACTATATGACCATATCAAGCACCATCCGGCTCTGCATCAGAGATATCTATGGGTAGGGAAAGGTCGACCTGATATCGATCCGGATTTGATTCATCCAGTGCACGAAACTAAAAAGGTACACATTTATGCTCTTCTCGTAAACTCTACCGTAATTTTTTTTTTTTGTTATACATTCAATTTACTGAAAAACCTATGTAGCATTTTTACATGCTGAAAACACCAGTTCTCGTCCGATCACCGAAGTTAAGCAGCATCGGGCGTGGTTAGTACTTGGGAGGGGGAACACCGCGTGATGTTTTAGCATCACTTCTTTTTTCTCTCCGAGACCGTCCATCCCAAGATGGTCTCTCTGGGCGGTCAGCGGTTTTGTCTGTCTGTCTGTAGCATTTTTAAAATATGACTTCTGTTATGTTTTTGATCCGTCTTCGGGATTTTTTTGCGAAACACGAACACCAGTAAAGGTCTGGACACACATATCCGCACCGTGCCAGGACCGTAGCTCGGGCGTCAGTTGGCCGTGGCTCGGCTCGTTCCTCTTCAGACCACACCTTTCCGTGTGTTGCCCGTGTCGCTGCCGTATGCTGACTACGAAGCTGTGTCGATTGCTTCAAGTCTTTAACGCAGCCAGTTCGGTGTAATCAAAATGTTCAGTAAATTAATTAACAAGAGCGACTTGGATATAATAACCCTAGCGTAAATTAACAATAATTAATTGTTCTAAACATTTCTGTAAATAATCTACACATGTATATAAATTTTTTATCTGTCTGTTTATGTGTGTGTGCATGTGTTTTTTATAGAAACTTTAATTTTGTTTTTATTTTCGATTGATCTCCGATAGATTTTTTGTATGTGACAAACCCGCAAAAAAGGATAGAATCTTTAAATGCAGCTGAAAATAAAAAGACGGCCATTTGCTTAGTTTGACTATATGCATTCTTTTTTATAGTTTGGACCAAGGAGATTATTTACCAAGTGATAAAAATGGAGAGAGAAAAAAAAAAGTCATATAGAAATTAAAACAATCTGTGGGGGAGAGCGCTACTCTCTTCCTCACCTACACACTCGTTTTTTTTTATTCAGAGTTAACGGCCATCATAAATATAATCATCTGTAGGGGCAGGTGGTGTCAAATTCCGATATCATCTCGGAGAAGTGTATCTCAGCTCAGTAGGAGCATATTGTACGAAAGAGCGAGCATATCTTTTACTCTGTGTGTGTGTGTGTTCGCGGAATCTTCTAAACTGAAAATTGGCTCCTCTGCAGATGGCAAATGGATAAAATCAATAACAATTGGGGTGTTTAGTTTGCCGGGGCTTGATTCAATGATAAAGCATCACCAGTATTCGATAGTAATTTAAAGCACTCATTGCCAATGTCTCAGTCGCTGAAACACCTTTGTCAGATATTTAGTACAAAGGTGCTCGACTTTTTGGAAGGTGTGGGCCACTTCATTGTTTTGAAATATTTCGCGGGCTTCTTAAGTTATCCAGAAATGAGTCTCGATCCTCCAAAATTATCTAAAAAGAAGTGGCACGTGTCGCTTAAGTGATCTGCCAGCGTGCCGCGGGCCACTCGAGAGATCTGGAAATGTGCCACTAACCACTCAAATAGGATAATCTGCAAATGTATCACGATCCACTTACGTGAACTGTAGGTGTGCCATTAGTCGCTCAAGTGATTTTGAAATGTGCTTGAGACCACTTGGGAGCCTTGTTTTGTTTTTTGTTGTCACGGGCAACATCAAATGCTTCCGAGGGCCGCATTTGGAGCACAGGACATGGTTTAAGCATTTATGGCTTAACATGTTGCATCTCATGTGAGTACCAAATTTAAAATGTCTCCTATATTTTCCCATAAGAAAAACCCCAAAAATTTTCGAACCGTTTTCTATTTATATATATAATTTATGTTAAAACCAAAACAATGATTCATTTATAGAGCATCGGAAATTAAACCCAGCTACTTTTCCAAGTTTACATTATTATTTTAACAAAAATCCCCCCGGCAAAATTTCGTTATGTGCAATGAAACATAATTTTAAACTTTGTTTTCCAATCAAAGTTGTGAAAATGTTTATCCATATGTTTTCTACATATTACGCTAGTGCCACAGAACCGGGGCCAGGTGCGTCTAAACAATTTCGGGGCACGAAAAATGTTTAGGACACCCCCTCTCTTCAACAAGATTTCATATATTTTGTGGGAAGAGGGAATCGGCATACTGAATATACACGAACGCTAAGAAATACCCCCCCCCCCATACAAAAAAATAATAATAATTACACAAATGTGAATTAACACAAAAATTAAGGAAAACTTTAGAATCGATGGATTAAAAATAATTGAAAGAAATTATTTCAGTACCAATGAAAATTCAGAATTAATGAAAGAAATAATTTCGGAATAGATTAAGATTTAGAATTAACGGAAGAAATAATTCCAGAACTATTGAAAATTCATAATTAATAAAAGTAATAATGCAGAAATTGATTAAAATCAAGAAATAAATGGAATTAATAATTCAGCAATTGATGAAAATTGAGAAGCGACATAAAATAAATGAGCTCTCTCCTCTTTTATAAAAAAAATCTGCGCTCTCTCTCTCTCCCGAGACCGCACCGTCACCGTAAAAATATAAAATAAACTAGTTGGTGACGGTGCGGACGCGGTACGGTGCGGATATGTGTGAACGGCTGCATTGCTTAGCAAAGAATTATTCTTTGACCGTGTGATGACCTACACTCGGCCGACGCACGTGTCGGGCACGGTGCGGATATGTGTGTCCAGACCTTTAGGCTGATACCTCATGAGCGTTAACTGCACGTACGTCATTTTCAGCGTACGCCGACGGGATGAAGAATAAACTGGAGTTGTCAGACGATCGCGGACGACAAAAATCGCTCAACACTTCACGGATGGGAGGTTTCTCTATTATGTAATCGGTTGACTCATCTGACACCTGGTGTGCGTTCTGTCAACTTTGCGGCATCTGGCATTTTTCTTAGCAATCCTAATTCGTTTTCTTCGAATGGGATTGCTTATTTTTTTCAGTAATTTTCTCTGTTGATAGTTCGAAGTTCCCGTGTTTTATCACCGTCGAAAAATGAACTTCAATCTAAGAAAATAAGCTTTGCGTGTTTCTAGTTTTCAAAGAAATTGATCATTTTTGTAAAATTTAATTCAATGTGTTTCTTGTACAATTATTCCAGATGAGACCAGGTTTACCGATTTAGAAATTCTTTTTGATAAATTGCTTAAGTTTTCTGAATGTTGTTCTTCAGTTATCAAAAAAGCAAACAAAAATGTTGGGTTTCATACATGAAAAGCTCTCTTCACGTTCTTCTCAAGTTATTCTCCACTTTTCCATTGCTCAGTTTGTCCTGGTATAGAGTGTGTCATCTAGTTTTGGCCACACATACAGAAGGATATATACTTGATAAAGGGGGTGCAAAGAGCTGGGCCACTTCGATACTAATTGGTGTGCAAGACTTCAGCTATGGAGTCAAACTTAATTCCGTGAATGTGTTTTCATAGGAACAGCGTTGGTGTCGGGGAGATATGATCGAAGAATTTAAGATTTTCCATGGAATTTTTGGGATGGACCCCAATTATTGATACACCGTTAATCAAGCTTCGACAAGAACATACCATAACTGTGTGGGTGGCTGCTGTTTTGTCCTATGCACGTCGTGTTTGACTCGCGTTCCGAGAGGTGGTCGATTGAGGCTGTTTTTTTTTGTTTGTTTGTTTGTTTGTTTGTTTTTTGTGGTTCTCCAACTTTGGAGCATGAATACGAGTCTTTCCCAATTCAAAAAAAGTCTGTCCACAGACAGCGATCAGGCCAACATAATTTAAAATTCACGCACAAAAAAGTTCGGAACACACACATCACCGCAAAGTGCTTGATCCGCGAGGGAGCCAAGTGTCGGCCATTGCTCGGTGAATGAATTGTATAATGCAAAGCAATGTAGATTTTCAAACATCACCGCATCATGGCCGAGCGAAGTCACCGCAACGATTCGGAATCGTTCGTGAATATTTATTTCATATTTTAACGGGGTTCTTGGCAAGCAGTAAAAATAAAGCTTGTTTATTTATTTCATATACGTAGTTCAAGATGGTGAACGTGGAAAAACTGATCGAAGAGATTCCAAGTTTGCGATCCTTTATTGTCATCAATCCCATGAAAAATATAGAACGTAACAGAAAAAGGGCCGTTCAAGTATTACGTAAGCAAAATTTTAGCCATTTTTGACACCCTCCCCCCCTTGTCAGAAAAAGTAAGCAAAACTCTAACTAACCCTCCCCCCCCCCTCTGTCAGCAAAACTTCGTCATCACTGCCCCCTACCTCCTAACGCATATTGGTGGGATCAGAAACGTACGCGGGAGGGGGCATAGGGGTCTCGTGCCCCCCCCCCCCCCAGACGAAAAAAAAATCATTTTTTGATGCAAAAAAAGTATTTAAAAAAATTAAAATTTCGAAAGAAAATACCTTTATATGTTATTATAATCGATTTCTGTTAATTTCAATGCTATTTGAAGGGTAAGAACTCATTTCGCCTGAACTATTTTAAATGGAAATTGTAGCCCCGTTCACATGTGCGAATATTGCAATAGCATTTGGAAGTTCTAGCACTCGACAATTTTTTTCCCTTGAAAATTAAAGAAATGGGGACCAGTCATTGGTGAAAATTGTGGCTAAGTTTTGTGAAAAAAGTGGGCTCTAAACCCGCTTTTCCAAGGAACCAAGCGCCATTTTAATTTATCTTCGATTCAGTTATCTCTTTAGTTTGGTAGTTGGTTTAAGTGCACACAGATGGCATCACAACCTATACGTCACTTGGTTCTATTTAGATAAAATCTCAACTCTTTTCAATAGTTCAGACAAGGGCGTAGCCAGGGGGGGGGGACTTGGGGGTCTGCCCCCCCCCGAAATGTGAGAAAATGACCGAAAAAAAGGGAAAAAGATGGCCAAATCTATTGTTCTGTCACTTTGGTTTCCCCCCCCCCGAAATGAAAGTGGTCCCCCCCCCCGAACGAAATTTCTGGCTACGCCCCTGAGTTCAGATGTCGGTATGTCTTAAAAATGGTGCCTGATTTTTTTTTTTATATATATATAAAAATTATGGGCATCTTTTTATCAGCCAACTCGTTGGGCATTTTGCTTGTTGTGGCGTTGTATTTGTATTTGTATAAAATTTCTCTTTAAAAAATTCATTGCGACCCACCCTTTAAGTCATATATGGTAAACCCTTGACCCGCTTACCAAATGTGGCCCTGAAGTTTATCTGATGTGGCTTGCCCCCCCCCCCCAAACCTAATTTTGTAAAAATGAAATAAGCGGCACATTAACTTAAATGACCAGTGGCAAAATTCCAGAGCATTTAAGTGGCCCGTGGCACATTTTCAGATCACTGAGGTAGGTCTCAAAAATCACTTTCACATTCAAAGATAACCTAAGTAACCCGCGACACAGTTACAGAACACTTAAACGATCTGTGGCACATTTAGAGATCCCTTGAGTGACATGCATGTGGCACAGTTTTAGAGCACTTAAGCGGCCCCCAGTGCGGTTCTACATATCTCTCAAGTTACCCCGGAACATTCCCAGATTACTTAAGTGATCCGTGGCTTAATTAAGAATCACTTGAGTGATGCGTGGCACAGTTCCAGAGCACTTAAGCGGCCCGGTAACATTTCCAGAGCACTTAAGCGGCCCGGGAACATTTCCAGAGCACTTAAGCGGCCCGGGAACATTTCCAGAGCACTTGAAGGATCCGTGAAACATTTAGAGATCATTAAAGTAGCTCTGTAGGGCAGGGTTTTCCAACGTGAAAGCTCGCGTGGAAAACTTGATAACGACGAGGCTATTCCGTGGAACCCTTAACAAATTTTGAATATTTCTTCAATATACAGGGTGTCTTAAAAGTCCGCATTCGCTCTGCTAAACAAGAATCCTCACTTGCAGTAGATAAAAGTGTCAAAAAATATATATATTTGTGAGTTACACATAGTGTGACCATATGGTCCATATTTTACGGGGCAGAATTATTTTTCATAATATTCAGTTATTTCATCGTTTTAATAAAAATGTTAATTTTGTCAAGCTTTCTAAAAAAACTCACTCTGAAATTTTTAAATCGTGAATTCGTTATTTTAACATGAGCTATGGATCAATGGAAATGTCCGTTTTCGTTTTTTTTTTCATATGGTCATCCTAGTTATTCACATAGCTTTAGAATAATGAAAAAACATGCTCATTTAATCTTTTTTCCTCCTCCACATTCATTTTTCTCATTTTCAATAAACTACACTGGTGTAAGAAATTAAGAGAATTTGCTGACTTGGTCGATTATCTCTAGAACTACTGTACCGATTTTAATTAAATTTGATATGTACATCCATTGATACAATACAAAACAAATAACCATTCAATAATTGTAATACACGCGCATGATCGTGCGTAACACTCGTTGGAGTCGGAAGGTATGAAACAGCGGTTTGCAGAATAAACAAAAAAATGGGTTAATAGGGGGTATGGTCCCCTCTTACAGATATACAGGTCTCGCAGCCTGATTTCATACTTGAAATAAGGAATTTTATAATTTCCTGGGGCAATTGGTTCCACTCGTTCAGCAACGCTGTTTTCATTCCCTGGATGGTTCCCGGAGGGGGGTTTGCGAGTTGCAATTGCCCTACCCAGAGCGTCCCAGACATGCTCTATAGGGTTAAGGTCTGGAGATCTGGCTGGCCAATCCATCCGGCGAATATCCTCACTCTCTAGAAAATCGTCGAGCAGAAGAGCTCTATGTGGCCTCGCGGACATTGGAGGGTAGGTAGTGTTTCCCTGGTTCTCTCCATATGAACGTACGGCGAGAATCGGTGCTTAGGCTGAACCGGGACTCATCAGTGACGAGAACGGTCGCCCATTGAACCATACTCCAATCTCTATGCTCTCTGCACCATGATAAACGGATTCTCCTGTCCGTAGAAGTGAGCGGGACGCAAACAGCAGGTCTTCTTGCAAACAACCCTCTCTCATGAAGTCTTTTGGAAACAGTCACCCTTGATATACGGGTTCCTGTGGCTGCATACAAGTCACGAGAGAGCTGAGAAGCTGTAGCACTCCTGTTACGCCTCGCTATAATCGACAAATGGCGATCTTCTCTGGCCGTCGTGGCTCTTGGACGACCTTGCCCAGGCTTTCTCTCGATGGATCCGGTATCCTGGAACTGTTTCCATAAGTTCCACACGACGCTGGGCGTTAAATTGAACTCTCTACAAATCTGGACTTAAGATTGGCCTGCTTCTAGCCTCCCCACAATTCGCCACCTCATTCCATCATCTAAACGTTGGTGGTTACTCATTTTTACTGTTACAATTTGAAATTAACCGATTGCTGCAAAATAACACCAAGAAATTCGCCGAGGTGTGCTAGCGAACGAAATGAGTCTTAACTTACGCGCGCTTATAAAGCCTGTTTCTCTACTGGCTCCGCCTACACACACGTGTACGCTCACGTATTTGGCGTACAAGATTTGCATTTTTGTCTAGAAGCATTGGTTTTACATTCAGTTCAGTTCTTTTCATGAAATTCGATAAAATATGCAAATTCTCTTAATTTATTTCACCAGTGTAATTAGACCGTTACTTATACAGTTCACAGCCGATCCCGAACGGCTTTTTTGTTTCGCACCGAGAGGGGTTTGAATGCCAAACGTTTGGTGTGCACACTTTCTTCAATAGCAATGTGCTGTTTGATCATCATGGCGCTGTTTTCGCAATATTTCCTTGTATCAGAAAAAGCACTATGAAGGACAAAAGAGGGTATTGAACACATGACATCTCTGAGCATCTTGTGGCACAGTTCACGAGTATCTTATCGACCTAGGCTACCATATTTCATTGCTATGTAATTAGTATTTCACAAATACCCACGGTTTTTTAATCTTGACAACTAGTACACAATATCACTGATTTCTCGTTTACGTATTCACATTAAAATTCACGAAATGCAAGAAACTGTCAAAAGAACAAGAAACTAGTAAAAAAAATAGATGTGAAATCAAGTCCGAACTGGGGTGGGGGCGACTGCCCAGGGCGCCAAACTTTAGGGGGGCGGCAAATATCAGTGAAGAACAAAAATACTGTTATAAAATCATCGGAATTTAAGTGGAGAGGGTGACAAAATCATGTTTGCCCCTCCTCATAAAAATCGTAGTCACTACCTTGGATGAAATTGTCGTTAACGATAAATAATATTGATAACAAAATACAGAACAAGAGGAAAAAATTACTACTCACTGTACTTGGTCATGGGTTGAGTGTGAATTTCGGCATACACAATTCTCATCCGAAATGTGGAACGAGTGGTCAAAGTAAGTGAAAAGGTGAATATAACCCCCCCCCCCCCGGTCCAGGGTGCCAAACCAGCACCAGCTATAGTGAATATGAACAAAAACTATTTATTCTTAAGCTTCAACAGAGTAAAACAAGACGAGCTAAGGCTTCAAAAAATAAGAACACAACGAAACTACAGCCAAATCGATGGATCACTTCCCTTGTGATGAAAGAGAGCACAAACTGATATCGTGGCCTCAGAGGAGCGAAAAATTCCAACTTGAGCAAAAACACGAAAGTGAAACGACGGTCAGTTTTTAGCAATTGACCGTGTTCCTGGAGCATGCTAAATGTTTGCTTGTCATGGGATGTTACATGACCAACACTGATTAGAGATTGAGAGCGATGATGTGTTATTACTAGGGTGGGAATATTGACTTTTTTGGTGAATTCACCCACATACAATGATGGTCACTCGTGGGAAATTTCCCTTACGCTTTTCTTTCAACATTAAACAAAAGAATAATTGGAAGAAAAAAAACGCAGGTCACAATGTCAACGCCTTTTCTCGAGACCTTCTTTCGAGAATGATCATTTCTATACATTGAATCGATGTAATTATTGTGGATTACAAACATGTATCACTATAATTGTTTTTCATTGCATATTGTCACCTCAAAAGCCTAAACTTTGATGATCGACTAATTGATTGATTGTTGACAGAGGTACGGTATCAGAGGCCGCAACTAGATGCTTGGTCAGCCGGGGTAAACACGCATTAAGAAGGCCCCCTTTTAATGTTGGGGAGAAGTTAAAGAGTGAAATTTTCGGTCTGTGGTCTGGCGCCCAGGTCACCAGAACTCCCAAGTTCCTCTCTGGTTATAGCCCTACTCAGAATAGTTTAAAAAAAACACCCCTTTAAAGCACTGAATAGGTAATCAGCAATGTCGACAGCTTACCGCGATGCCCTTGACAAAGGTTGGCGATGCCCCTGAGAGACTTTGAGAAACACTGATATCCAGTATTTCGGTTCTTCTTTTTTAGACAACTTTTAGAGAGTTGGACTCGACGTCCAACTATTATCTGCTTTGCTCAGATACGGAAAACAAAACAAAACAAAAACTTTTTCAAAAAGTGAAAAGTTACGTTTTTTTTGTTTCTTCAGAAGAACACAATATAAGAATACTCAGGATTTAAGGAACGGTGATGAAATGCAAATTAGTTTTTAAATTGAAACCATTGAATTTTTGTGATATTTTCTGTGAGGTCTATGGGATGGGGGGGGGGGGTCATTTTCAAGAAGTTTCAATCGTACGATTTTCACCCTTATAAGACGTTTTGACGTGGCCTCTTGAACGTTATGTAAACGAGGTTCCATTTGTGGTAACGAATTTGTAGCATGGAAGAATCTGGTGGGGGCACAGAATGCAAAGGAACAATTTTATACTTCCGAATCTTTGAAGGAAGACCCTCATAAAAATCCTCATGTAGGTCTTGAGAGTTTTGGGAATACTAATTCCCAGGAAGTCATCTTGACTGTTGTTGTCTGAAGGACTTGGTGTGCGAGAATAGGAGAAAGAAAGAAAAGAGCCAACAAGAATATTGTTTGTCTTCTACTGGTCGATTATCCAATATTTTCTCTGAATTATTTTAGAGTACCCGTTCTCAACAGAAATAAAAATTAATAATTGCTTCAGGTGAAACAGTAACAAGAAAATTTTTCAAGCTACCAGGATTCCGGGATTTTTGGGGTTCCATCCCTTTTGATTCCGCGGAACCCCAAAAAAGCTCTCGTGGAACCCAAGGGTTCCGCAGAACACCGGTTGGAAAACCCTGCTGTAGGGGACTTATCAATGGGTAGAATTCAGGTGCCCAATAACTATCGAAAGGTTTTTTCCGTTTTTGGCGCTCCGAATAAGATGCCATTGATTACGTAAGCATCATCCAAACCCTCCCCCCCCCTTGTCATCAAAAGTCAGCAAATCGAAACTCCACCCCCCCCCCCCCATCGATGCTGACGTAATACTTGAATGACCCCAAAAATAGCAGAACAGACAAAAATGCTTTTCTATATACCGTTCTTTAACTTTTGGAAGCAAATTTTTAGTCTGAAATACTGTGTTTTACAGTATGTAACAAAACTGCACATGGGGGGGGGGGGTTATTAAAATACAATGAGAGGTAACCTTGAATACGTTTGACCACAGCACGAATGAACTATTTTGATTTAAACATGAGACGGATAGCAACGGCGTGGCATTTTACTTTATTTTTCATCGTATATATTAGGTAGGAGGCATTTCAAACTGTTACATATGAAAACGGTACACTAGTAAAAACATTTCCATTTATGAAACCGGTAAAATATTATTCCATTAAGCATTTGTGATGCATTATCATGCATTTCATACATTCTATTTATGCTTCCGGTACACAGTATACGATGTGCGCTCCCGATTGGCGCTTTGGTAACATGCTCGTCTACCACAGTGAAAATTGCTGTCAGGTGCCATGATCGAACCGGGGGGAAAAATATACAGGGTGGGCAAAAAGTCCGTAGAAACTTTAAAAATAAATAAAACCCAGAAAAATAACCGAAATAAAAAACGGCTTGCACGGTTAGCATCGCTAAAAAGGTCACAGGAATTTTTTTGAGACAGGGAAAAATAACTGAAAACAGCCGCTAGATGGCGCTGGTACGAGCGACTTCGGTGGAAATATACAAATGAGACGGTTATAAGTACTTGCGCGCTCCTAATCCACAGCCAGTTCACCGTCGTAAACCATGTATGTGAACAAGGATGTTGAGTGCGAAAGATAAAGCTTTGTTGGTGAAGTTGTTTTATGTGAACCAGGAATCAGCGACCATTGCCTTGCGTAAATTCCGAGTTCAGAAGAATGTGAGGACTGGAAAAGGGCCTTTAACAGCGACAGGCCTCATAAAGCTTGTTTAACGGTTTAAGGAAACTGGAACGCTGGAGGAACGTGTAAGAGAGAGCAGGACAACCATGTTTAAGGAAGGCACGTTCGCAGCGTGTTGCAGCCGAAATGGAAGCGTTAGCGTCCGAATCAGCTGCATGGACCAGCAGTGCTCGTGAAGCTTCCAGACGCTTGGGCTTATCACCATCCTCGATACGGAATATTCTTCATGGAATCGTTGATCTGTACCCATACAGATTCCAGTCATGCCATGAACCAGTGGATACAATACAGAGGGAAGCATTTGCGAGATGGGCTTTCTCCAAAATCGGACAGAATCCCACCTGGTTCTTTAACATCTTATGGACAGATGAAGCTCATGTTTCGCTTCATGACGACGTTAATACCCGTAACTGTCGCATCTGGGCGACGTCTAACCCACGTCAGTACACGCAGAAATCATTGCATTCCCCAAAAGTGACAGTGTTGTGTGGGTTCACAAGTTCGTTCATCATAGGACCCTTCTTCTTTGAAACGCAGTGTCCAGTAAATGGACAGAAAACGGCCATGGTGTTAATAACGTTACCACGCAGCGTTATTAAGGCCCCTTTCACACGGAGAAAGGGTTCCCTTTCACGCGGACGAATCGCCCGCATCTTTAGTTTGAAATTCACGAATAAAAACTATTTTTTCGCAATTTTCGTAATTATTTTTCTCCTTCAACCTTGATTCAGTGCCCATAGGCAGCCTAGAGCCATTCTTTGGTGGTTTAATCTAGAACCCCATAGAATATGGGAATAAAGATGTCTTCATTCCGATCCTCACAAGTAGTCGATGGGAGAAAATGTCTTCAAATATTTTCAAAAGATTTTGAAAAAAAAATCTGTCTTTTCGGAAAAATATGGAAGAAAAATTCTTCAAAATCATCCAATGTTCGAAAAATCCAATCCAAAAACATCCAAAACATTCCATGTTCCAAAAAAAAAAAAAATTCAGGAGATATCAAAGAATTTGCCAGTAGAAAAAAACTGGAGGGGTGGAGACTTTCAAAATGTCTGTGCTTAGAAATATTCACATCACAATTCTGTCTTAGGCCGGGATTACACTATAAAAGTTTTATAAAAGTTCGTTTACAAAACTTTAAAAATGCAACCACTAGGCGGATTAGTTAAGTTCGCTCGAATGTAACACATGTGTTTATTGGTTACATTTTTCAAGTTTTATAAAAGAATTTTTATTAAAGTTTTTTAGTGTAATACCAGCCTTAGGCCGGCATTACACTATAAAAGTTTTGTAAAAGTCTTTGATAAAACGTGAAAAATTCAACCAATAGGATTACCGGTTGCATTTGCTTGAATGCAACCGATGCGCCTATTGGTTGAATTTTTCAGCTTTTATAAAAGTTATTTTATAAAACTTTATAGTATAATCCCGGCATTAAGTTCGGATTACACTATAAAAATTTTATAATAATTCTTTTAAAAAAAGCAACTAATAAATTTATTAGTTGCTTTTTTCAAGTTTTATAAAATAACTTTCATAAACCTTTTATAGTGAAATCCCATCCTTGGATTAGTCATTTCTGAAATATAAAATTTCATTTTTTTCAGTTTATAGACTGAATATCGAGTAAAATATACATTGTAGGTATCGGGGGAACCACCAAAAATATTCAAGTGCTTATGGCCTTCAAACGTCTTAATCCGGCCCTGAGTGAACGCCGTACGTGGATAACGTTGTTTAATAAAAGTATTTTTTTTAAAGTTTAAAAAATTAAAATATTAAAAATTTAAAAAAATAATAAATATTTAAAATAATATTTCAGATATTTATATTTTTAAATAATTTTAAAAAGAAAAAAATTAAATTTTTTTTATTAAATTTAAAAGTTATTAAAGTATGTAGTCAATTAAATATTCGTAATGAACAGAACGGCTTATAATTTTGGTCCCGTCAGCGGCCGTTGTTGGCAGGTTTTATTGTATAAAATTGTGAAATATGGACAAAAGGCAGTTAAAGTTGCTATATCTCCATCTCAGAAGGAAACGGAGGGATAGACGTATGTGGGTACATCATATTTGATGAACAGGGACCGTCATATGGTGTTTTTAAGGGTATTTATGGCAAATAATTAAAAAAATTTCGTGAAAAATCACCTTCAAAAAGTAGCCAAAGATGCGGACGAATTCGCTCCGCATCCGCATCGTGTGAATAGCTCCGAATAAACCTATTGTCAAAACTTCTATGCGCGGATGCGGAGCCCGCACTTAGGTTTTGACATATGCGGACGACGTCCGGACCCGCATGAACATTTCCTAGGTGCGGAGATTTTTCGGCTCGTCTGAAAGGCTCAGTATATTCCAATTGTTGAAACTTCTTCCGGACCCGCATCCGCTCCGTGTGAAAGGCCTCTTAGCGCTTCTGCGCGAGAAGGTCGTGCCAACTTTGCGTGAAAGAGATGCGCTTTCTACCGTCATGTTTATGCACGGTAGAGCAACTACTCACACTGCTACTCCGGTTAATGCATTCCTGATACAGACGTTCGGGGAAGACAAAATCAGGCGTTCCAGGCTTAAAATCAGGCCTCCTCGGTCTCTAGATTTGACACCGGCAAACTTCTGGTTATGGGGATATTTGAAATTCCGGGTGTATCGATCCGTCCATCCAATCTGTTGGAACTGAAAGATGCGATCCGCCGAGAGGTGTCATGTATACATCCGGACCTGCGGCACTCTGCCGTTGCTGGATTTGTGACTCCGGTGCAATGTGTTATCCCCTGTGGTGGTGGTCATGTGGAACACATACTGCTGTAATAAACGATTTGTATGCATTCTTTTCGTTATTTGCGTATCTTTTCTTTGACTTGTGTACGTCAGCGCCACCAATCGGCTGTTTTTTTTAGTTTTTTTTTCCTGTGTTAAAAAAAATTCCCGTGACCTAGTGATGCTAACCCTGCAAACCGTTTTTATTTCGGTTATTTTCCCGGTTTTTGTGAATTTTTAAAGTTTCTACGCGCGGACTTTTTGCCCACCCTGTAGATAACAAGATATTTTTCTTAACGAGCTTCAGGCGACCACTGATAGATGGCGCCTTCATTTCCAGCTCAACTCGTTAATGGCAGTAAATTGCAATATAGCAATATGGCTGGAGTTTGTGTTTGGTGACGTAGTATATGATGTGTAGCGAGCTGCTTGGAATGATATTCCCGGTTTGAACTTTTTAAGCGGTTTTAAAAAATGTATTGATCCGCATTATAACCGGCTTAGTGGAGAGAAATCACTAAACCCTCGGTAAAATGCCATATCTTTTCAAGAAGACTTTTCTCGCTTTTATTTGTGCAGGTGATAGTGCTTTCCTTAACTCCAAGAATAATAAAAGAAAAAAGCCCAAAGAAGAGAAATACTCTAGTTTTTTTTCTATTATTTGTACTGTACGCATATTCCTACACTGTCCCAAAGACAAGGGCAAAAAAGTTGTGTGTTTCAAACACCGTCTCTCTCTCTCTCTCTCTCTCTTGTTACCAAAACGTAAACAATAGCTGACTCCGCTCACTGGTTGTTTATCAACGAGTTGGGAGATGGAAAACATGTTCTTGGTGAGAAGGAAACTTGAAGAGAGAATCTAAGACGCGTTATTACCGAAATAAGAAGGTTTCAAGGTGATATGTCTCGTAATTTTCGAAATACAAAGCATGAAGTTAGGCAAAATGCCTCGTAATTGCCGCCGATAGGGTTAACTCAATGATGCCATGTTTAAATACCCTTAGAATTGACGGCCAATAAAATTAATAATACTTTTAAAAATTATATAAAATCAACCAATGAAGATTTAATTCTGAAAATTTGCATGCATCATACTCTGAAAGCATAAACTCTTAAAGCTGTGTGACGTCATATGATTTAGGCAAAGCGCAAATTGAGCCGCGTGCTGCATTAGCAACACGACGCAGGGGCAGCATTTTGCGGCCAACGGAAATCAAAAGGATAGCGCAAATTGAGACACGAGGTGACACTATGCTAATCGCGTTTACGCGCGCACTCGTAGGCGCTGCTGTTGAGTCGCAGAATTTCGTGTCGCACGTGCAAGATTCTTTGTATTCGGTAGGGGTTTTAGAAAATTAAACAATAATTTTGATGGAGTTCGCATTCTCTTATGAAATATTGTTTAATACATATCAATGTTATTTATATAAACACGGTATTATCAATTATTTCTTTAATTAATTCCTGAATTATTTCATTTCTTTCTGAATTTTTATTAAATATTATTGTTCTTTCATTAGTTTTGACTTTTCATTAGCTCTAAATTTTAATTCCTTAAGGAGCTATTAAATTCGGAATTCATTATGAGATTCATTAATTTCTGAATTTTCATTGATACACCGAATTTCACTAATTGTGTGATTGTTTAAAAATTCTGAATTTTGATTAACTTTTATCCATCCAGAATTTTCATTAATTTTTGGAGAAAAAAAATCCACTTTTATATTTTTAATCAGCCTATGAATTAATTTTCATTAAATTTCTGAATTTGGCTTTAATTCCGGATATTCATTTATTATGATATTTCATCGATCGATGGAGGAATTATTTTTCATCAAATCTGAATTTTAATTATTAATTTCACTAATTCTGGTGTTTCATTAATCTAGTTATTTTTTATTAAATGAGTTTTCAGTTTTGGAATTATTTATTAATTATTTTTAAATTGTTATCAATCCTTTCAGTTGTTTTGACTTTTCACAAATTCCAATTTTTCATTCATTATGCGATTATTTTACATTAATTTCGTAATTTTCATTCATTCCAATTTCCATTAATTATATAATGATGTATAATAATCTTTATTTAATTTTATTGTGTGATTCATTCTAAATTTTTAACTTTCGTAAATTCTAAAATTTCATCAAATTTTATCCAGTCTAAAAAAATTTGCGTTACGTTTTATACCTCTTCAATTTCAGTTAATTTTCAATAGTTTTTAATTATTCACTAATTTCGAATTGTCATCAATCCTGATTTTTTATTACCTCTTTGTGTTCACGATTTTATAAACGGTATTTTAATAGATATTTTTTAGCATTCCCGTACTTTGAATTTTAATTAATGTTATGTCTTCATTTTAATGCCAACTTTAAAATGACCGATATGTAATATCTAGGCTCCAGGAGCCTCCCAAATGCCAAGGTTCCGGGGCCCCACGAAATCGTTTCATTCCGCTCGTCCACTCGCGTCTATAGTCCACGAATGAACTGTGTTTCAATATGCGCATCACCTCGCTACACGTGGGGCATGTTGACGTCATCGCGCTCGGGTGTCGCCCACTCGCGAACACTGCACGCGACTCAATTTGCGCTTAGCCTTATAGCCACAAAATCGCGCGACTATGTCTCAGGACGTATTGGTTCCAATGGGTCAATCGGCAGTATGATCGAAGTCCAGTCATCCT
Organism: Pholcus phalangioides; assembly: GCF_987345545.1. NCBI lineage: Eukaryota > Metazoa > Arthropoda > Arachnida > Araneae > Pholcidae > Pholcus > Pholcus phalangioides. The sequence continues at coordinate 26,183,069 of NW_028301604.1, read as the reverse complement.
TCTCGGACCTCGGGGAAGCAATAATTTATCGCTTTCAATACAAAGCCGTAGAATAATGACGGAACGGGAGATTTTTCTTCCCCACCAAGCGTGGTTTGGTGGGGTAACCACTAAAGTATGGTTTTTCTTGACGCCGGCTGCGGCTGCTGATAGCATTTTGCAGGGGTTTTTTTGTCCAACAAAGACTTTTCATATCTTTCAGATTAATTATCTGACTCAGCGTGGGGACCCAGTCACAGTGGGAAGGCTGCTTTAAAAGTCGCCGTGTGCAAAGGGGCAAATTTTGAGTTGGGAGATTCTACACTGAAGAGCCAAAAAACCTGGTACAGCTGCCTAATATCGTGTAGGGCCCCCGCGAGCCCGCAGAAGTGCCGCAACACGACGTGGCATGGACTCGACTAATGTCTGAAGTAGTGCTGGAGGTAATTGACACCATGAATCGTGCAGGGCTGTCCATAAATCCGTAGGAGTAAGAGGGGGTGGAGATCTCTTCTGAACAGCACGTTGCAAGGCATCCCAGATATGTTCAATAATGTTCATGTCTGGGGATTTAGGTGGCCAGCGGCTCCAAATTTCATCGCTACCTCGTAGATGCTATGTCCCATCTCTCGTGCGCCGACTATAACACCACGTTCAAACTCACTTAAATCTCGATAACCTGCCATTGTAGCAGCAGTAACCGATCTAACAACTATGCCAGATACTTGTTGTGTTATATAGGCGTTGCCGACCGCAGCGCAGTACTCTGATTGGTTCCATATCTCTTTATTTGCATACGCATGCCTGAACCAGTTTTTTTGGCTTTTCAGTTTATATGCGCACACATAGAAAGGGATAAATGTGCTGTTCTGTATGGATTGTTTACGAGGGGGTGCATTTTTCCGCCCTCGCTGTATTCATTCTCCGAAATGCGTGTTATCTCGAAATGTAGACTATAAACACAAAGTTAAATCAAGCAGATGGTCGTCTTGTTATGCAATACAATATACAAATATAAACATAAATTACACATAGACAACGACACAAGATACACACATATATTACATGCACTATAAGAATACAAATACAACGCCACAACAGGCAAAATGCCCAACGAGGTGGCTGAGAAAAAGATGTCCATACAAATATGGATGTCATATATTTCAAAAATACAGCAACCCAATTAAAAATAAAAGTTATAAACAATATATACACATGATAAAATATTATACAATGCCCATAAAAAATACTTATGGTTGTCTTATTCTAAGTATGGATAGCTTCTCGATTTACCCCAACATGATTATCGTATTTCTTTTTAAACGTGTCAATTGTGTTACAATTAACTACCTCCGAGGGTAAGGTATTCCATTTATTAACAACACCATTAGAGAAAAATTCCCTGCAACACCATAACCTCGTATTGTCCCTTACCAATCGAGGACAGAGCGGGGGGCCATGTTTGGTGTTTGCATAACTCAAGCCCCATGTGCCAGTAAAGCCCCGTTCACATGTGCAAGATTGGGGGTCGCTTTGGTGGTAATTACCGGCATGACAACTTTTTTCCCCTCGTAGGGAAGAAAAAGGTGGGAGAGCAGCTAATCAAAAAAGCCCATCTTTCTTGGGGTGGATTGGTGGTCGACACCGACCTTCTTTCCCATAATCCTTTGCCCCGCGAAAACTGCTATAAGCTCCTTCGTCAACCATCTTGAATCAATCACTTCCGTTCAACCTACATAACCAGTGACGTCTTCCGGAAAGCACAGGGGAATTACCGGCATAAACTTATTGTCATGCGAACGGTCTTTAACGAAAATCCCCGTAACCGGGAACTTCCCGGGATGTTTTATTGTACGTGTGAACGGGGCTTAAGGATACGCGTAGCTCTTCTCTGCACCCCTTCAACCAAGTCTATGTCTCTATGTAGGTATGGTCTCCAAAACCTTACTGCATACTCCAGTCCCGGACGAACTAAGCCTCGAAAAAGCGGAAGAATTACTTTAGGAGAACGCGAAGAGACCTTTTTGAAAATGAGACCAAGCATTCTATTCGATTTTTTGACCACCGATGAACAATGTTCAGAAAACCTAAGCCGCTCGTCAATGAGAATTCCCAAATCGGTGACCCTAGTTGCATCCGGTAAAGTGACACCATTCAACTCGTAAGAGAACCGTGGGTTGTTCGAACTAAAATGAGCAACTATGCACTTATCAACGCTAAACGTCATGCTCCATTCATTTGCCCATGTTGCAATCCTGTTTAAGTTGGTCTGCATCAACTCCCTATAGCTTTGATTCCCGATTACCCCCATTAGCTTCACGTCATCTGCGAATTTGCTAACAATCCCATCGATACCCGAAAATTATGGGGAGCCAAGAACACTTCCTTGAGGAACTCCACTTGTGACGCCTGTTCAACCAGAGAATTCCCCGTTCACCATAACCCATTGAGACCTATCTCTTAACCACGATTCTATTCAATTCAGCAAGTTGCCCCCAATGCCATGCAAACGCTTCAAGAGTTCACCATGTTGGACCCGATCGAATGCCTTCTGGAAATCAAGGTAAACAATATCTACATTTTTGCTCTTACCTAAAGCCTTAGTCACGTGATCATAGAAGCAAAGGAGGTTAGTTACACATGACATCCTCTTCCTGAACCCATGCTGATTTTCCGACAATGCATTATTCTCGTCTATCCACTTCACAAACTGCTTTTGATGATAATTTCCAAAATTTTCGAGAGGGAGCTCGTCAAACTCACTGGACGATAATTGGACACAGCTTCTCTACTACCCGTCTTAAATATTGGAACAACATTAGCAAATTTCCAATCCCTTGGAACGATACCCTCAGCAACACTGCTTGTATATATCTGTGCGACTGGCCCCAACAATTCATTAGCACATTCCCTGAGGACCCTGGGATAGATATCATCTGGTCCTGTTGCCTTGCTTTCACATACATTTTTTAGAAGATTCAGGACCTCCACGTTTTCCACCTGAATATCGTTGAGGATTTTATTACCCCATGCAACACTCGTATATTGAATATCATTATCTCCATTAAAAACCGACACGAAAAACTCATTGAAAGCACCGCACATGCCTACATTGCTCTCTAACCTAGAGTCTCCTATCGAGAGGGGACCAACTGTACCCTTACATCCATTATTGACGTATCGAAAAAATGACTTTGGGTCAGAGTCAACCCTAGATTCAACTTTTTTTTTACTATCCCTTATCGCTTTCTTCAACACTCTTCTTTTATCAGTGAACAATGATAGGTTACCTCGTTCACCTTTATACTCTCTGAATGCTCTTTTCTTTTCAAGATAAAGGTTACGCACGCTATCCGTGAACCATAGAGGGTGCGATGTACAAACACGCTTTTTTCGAACAAAGGGTATGACGTCGTGCAAAACAGAGGACAGCTTCGTACTAAATTCTTCCCATTGACTTACCACCCCTACTGATTTCAACCGGTCTTTGAAAACTTCCGCTAACCTTCCTCTCAAATCATCAAAGTTAGTTCTCCGAAAACAAGGAACCAGTCTTTTGTTATCAACCTTACCCGAGGAAAAGTTACAGTGAAATCTGACGATACGATGATCACTGGAAGATGTTCAACAAGATCCCCAGAACTAGTAAGAACTAAATCCAAAATAGCAGTACCGCTAGTGGATTCTGATACATGCTGATACAAAAAATTTTCGAGCACCAACTTAAGAAAGTCTCTTTCATACTGATGTTTAGATGAAAGGTTCTCCCTATCAATGCAATACCTGGGTAATTGAAATTCCCCTAGTATGAGAACCCTCTTACTCTTAAACATGTAGGAAATTTCATCATGCAATTTGGCGATGTAGTTTGGATCCCTATTCTCGGTGGATTGTAACAAACCCCAACAATAAGTTTATGACGTCTTTTGCGTTTTCAAGCTCAACCCATATACAGTTTCAATATCACTTCTCTGCACGTTACACTCTCTAGCCTTCAAACATGATTTCACGTATATCCACACTCCACCCCCTTTCCTATCCGATCTATTTCTCAAAAAAGTATCGTATCCTGAGATGTGTAAGAAAGATTCATCCCCATCGTTTGCCCAAGATTCAGTAATGGCTATAAGATCCAGGCCCTCCACAACCATCATAGTTTCTAAAAAATCTTTCTTATTACCCAAGCTCCTGGCATTAATTAGCACACATTTTAATTTTCCCGGTGATTTAGTGTCGATCGAGAAGCCATCCAAATCAGAGGTGGGTAATTCCCCGTCAGTACTGTTATGACTATCACTAGCTAACCCACATTCCAGACTACGTGGCCTGGGAGTAAAAAACCTAACCTAAGACTATCGTAAACCTCCCAGAAACCCCTCTTATTTAGATGGATTCCATCCGAACGAAGCCACCTATCGGTAAATGCGGGAACCTCCAAGAACGTGACCCCAAGTGAGGAGCAAATGTCCTTCAGGCCTATATTGAATTGGTGGATCCTACTCTTATACCCCCTACTACCCCTTGGCAGCACTGGAATCACTGCCACATCTGAACCAACACCTACTAGAGAGTTTTCAGTGTGTTTTCTAGCGTGTGTTGTCTGAACCCCCCTCCCTAGCGGATAATAGTAAATCCCGGTACTCTGACAGAGACTCACTAATATTCGCTCCTACCTGATTCATTCCCACTCACAGAATCACCCGCAAGGGCAACTTTCGGCGATGAAAAACGTCTTGAACATTGCCAACTATGTAGCTCCAAGCGATGATAAGATCCTTCCGTCAGGCCTATATGATTTTTATTCATTTTTTTCCCTTCACAAACAGCTCTTTTATGTATTAGATGTATTTTACTATATTTATATATTTTTGACATGTTACACAATAACTGATTTCAAATCACTGCATTTATATCTGTGTTTTTGATCATATTAAAGATATTATATTCTGTTTTTCTATTACTACACTGGTGAAATAAATTAAGAGAATTTGCATATTTTATCGAATTTCATGAAAAGAACTGAACTGAATGTAAAACCACTGCCTCTAGACAAAAATGCAAATCTTGTACGTCAAATACGTAAGCGTACACGTGTGTGTAGGCGGAGCCAGTAGAGAAACAGGCTTTATAAGCGCGCGTAAGTTAAGACACATTTCGTTCGCTAGCACACCTCGGCGAATTTCTTGGTGTTATTTTGCAGCAATCGGTTAATTTCAAATTGTAACAGTAAAAATGAGTAACCACCAACGTTTAGATGATGGAATGAGGTGGCGAATTGTGGGGAGGCTAGAAGCAGGCCAATCTCAAGTCCAGATTTGTAGAGTTCAATTTAACGCCCAGCGTCGTGTGTAACTTATAGAAACAGTTCCAGGATACCGGATCCATCGAGAGAAAGCCTGGGCAAGGTCGTCCAAGAGCCACGACTGCCAGAGAAGATCGCCATTGTCGATTATAGCGAGGCGTAACAGGAGTGCTACAGCTTCTCAGCTCTCTCGTGACTTGTATGCAGCCACAGGAACCCGTGTATCAAGGGTGACTGTTTCCAAAAGACTTCATGAGAGAGGGTTGTTTGCAAGAAGACCTGCTGTTTGCGTCCCGCTCACTTCTACGGACAGGAGAATCCGTTTATCATGGTGCAGAGAGCATAGAGATTGGAGTATGGATCAATGGGCGACTGTTCTCTTCACTGATGAGTCCCGGTTCAGCCTAAGCACCGATTCTCGCCGTACGTTCATATTGAGAGAACCAGGGACCCACTACCTACCCTCCAATGTCCGCGAAATCGACCGTTATGGCGGAGGAGGTTTAATGGTGTGGGCAGGCATCATGTTGGATGGCCGCACACCTCTCCATGTCTTTGAAAGAGGCACTGTGACTGGTGTGAGGTATAGGGATGAGGTCTTGGAACCCTATGCTCGCCTTTTCAGGGGTGCAGTTGGCCCTGAGTTAATTTTAATGCACGATAACGCGAGGCCACATAGAGCTCTTCTGCTCGACGATTTTCTAGAGAGTGAGGATATTCGCCGGATGGATTGGCCAGCCAGATCTCCAGACCTTAACCCTGCAGAGCAACCTATAGACGCTCTGGGGAGGGCAATTGCAACTCGCAACGCCCCTCCGGGAACCATCCAGTGAATGAAAACAGCGTTGCTGAACGAGTGGGACCAATTGCCACAGGAAATGATAAACAGCCTTATTTCAAGTATGAAATCACGCTGCGAGACCTGCGTATCTGTAAGAGGGGACCATACCCCCTATTAACCCATTTTTTTGTTTATTCTGCAACCGCTGTTTCACACCTTCCGACTCCAACGAGTGTAAGGGTACGTCCATAGTGAACCGCTTCTCGCTACTCGCTTTATCGCGGCTGAAAAAAGATCGTGAAAACTCATTGGGGCGGCCATAGTGCGCCCACCTACCTGCTTTTACCGGCTCAAACTGCTTTTACCCGCTTTAACCAGAATGAATTATTTCTTTTTCTCGCTTGACCGGCTCACCGCTTGCAGTTTTAAACGGATACTTTCCTCTAAGTGTTCGTTTTATAATGGAATAGTAAATCGACGGAGTTTTTGTAACGATCAATTATCGTTATTACTAATCGTTGATTAATTATGACATAATAAAAGCGAAATCGTTAATCATTAAGTAATTAAAGAAAATTACCAATTATAGTGAATCCAATTGGAGTTTTTATGACGATTAATTATTGTTAATACTAATCGTTAACTAGATGACATAATAAAAGCAATATGGTTGGTTAATCATTAATTAAGGTTTATTAACGATTATACTGAACCCAACGGAGTTTTTGTGATGGATAATTGTTGCTAATACTAATCGTTAATTAGTTATGACATAATAATAAGCGAAATCGTTAATTAATCGTTAATTAATTAAGGATCATTAATTATCATACTAAATCCAACGGAGTTTTTATGACGCCTAATTATTGTTAATACTAATCGTTAATTAGTTGACGTAATGAAAACGATATCGTTAATTAATCAAAATACCGTTGGATTTCGTTTTATCGTTACTAATTATCGATCATGATTTAGTTTTATCGTTAATAAACTAATTAACGATAAAACTAAATCAAACGGATTTTGCGGCCAGTTCAGTTTTATCGTTATTAGTTGATTAGTTAATTATCGATCATGATTTAGTTTTATCATTAATATAAACTAATTAACGATAAAACTAAATCAAACGGAATTTTGTAACGATTAATTTTCGTTTTTCTAATCGAAAATTTGTTGTGGCACTAAAAGCGAAATCGCTGATTTATCATCAATTAATTCATTTACTATAATTAGCGATTACACTAAACCCATTGCAACTTCAAGGCGATACCTATTAATTTCCTGTACATTCGTCATTCTTTCATGTTTAATTTTATAATAAATATTTTTTGTTGTCAACAAAAACACACAATAGATCCCCACGTGATAGCTCCATGATGCCAACTGCCCATACAGGCAGACGCTCCCGCGAGCGGTGCACTATAACCACCACCGGCTAGAATCGCGCGGGATCATCTCGCCTTCTACAACTGCCGCGGTTAAGCAATAAAGCGAGAAGCGGGAAGCGGTGCACTATGGACGTACCCTTACGCACGATCATGCGCGTGTATTACAATTATTGAATGGTTATTTGTTTTGTATTGTATCTATGTATGTACATATCAAATTTCATTAAAATCGGTACAGTAGTTCTAGAGATAATCGACCAAGTCTGCAAATTCTCTTAATTTCTTACACCAGTGTGTATATATATATTAGTGTAAATGAAGTGCATTATTTTTGTAGCGATGTAACAAAAACGTTTTGAAATAATGTTTTATTACTTTTAGGCACTTGATAAATATTTCTATATCTATTCGAGGTTCTATTTTCATTTTTTACTAACCATTCTTCATTTCTGATGATGAATTTAAAAATTCTGTACATGTAGTTCTGTCTGTGTCAATATTGGGGCACTGTATCTTTTTGTTATCTATTGGAACATTTATTTTCTTAATTTATTGTAAAGATTGTCTAAATTGCGTATGTTTTCATAATATTCTCCTCCCCAGACACATATTCCGTAATTTATATTTGAGTAAACCCATGCATAGAAAGTATCTTTTAAGAAGTTATTATCAACTATGTATTTAAGTTTATAAAGAACGCCTGAATACATTCTGAGTTTTTTTAGCATTTTTTCACTATGTATGTTCCATTTTAGGTTATCTTGTATAACTATTCCCAAATATTCATAGTTAAACACTCTGCCTATTTCTTCACAATCACATTCTAATACAGTTTGAGATTGGCAGTGGGTATGCAACTTTACGTGGATTTCCGTACTTTCATTTATATTTCTTGTTTTCGTGCACATGAATATTTAGTTTTTTGTGTATTTATTTTTAATTGATGTTTAACTAGCCAATGATTTATTTTTGATAGATCCTTTTCTGTTTTTTTAGTCAGACTGTCTATTTCTGTATCCTCAACATATAAAACTGCGTCATCTGCAAAAGATATGTTACCATTGAGATTTAATTTGCTTAATTCACTTATGTAAATTAAAAAAGGTATCGGCCCTAAAACCGACCCCTGTGGGACTCCTTTTTCCCGAAATTCGCTAATTTCTTTCTCTGTTATGACAGCTTGTCGTCTATTGTAGAGGTAAGATTTAAACCATTCTAAGATATTTCCTCTTATACCGGCTGAATAAAGTTTCTCTGTTAAGACATTTAGATCCACATAATCAAATTTTCGTTTTAGGTCAAAAAGTACTATATATTGAATATTTTTATTTTTATTTATTAAGAATTCATTAAACCCGTTAATTTTAGAATTGAAATTTCGGTATTTTTGTTTTTCTGAAATCCATATCGATTGGTTGCGAAGAATTTTTGATGATTTAAGAAATTGATCAGTTGGTATTCACACATTTTTCTAAAATTTTTGAAAAAATCGGTAGAATTCAGATAGGTCTATAGTTGTTTGTATCGTTAGAATCTCCTGTTTTGTAAATAGGATGTACGACGGAAGTTTTTAGTTCAGAATAAAATACTCCATTTGTTATTGAGGGATCCACAAAATCCTTTAACACACTCATGTGGTAGTGGGAAATTATTTTCATCATTTTCGGCGGAATTCGATCATGTGTATGTATGTAACCACTTGCTTAATTTTCTTTAATTTCTGCCACAATTTGTCTCAGTATATGACTTTCAGTTTCAAGGTAGAGCATGGAATTTGTAGATGTGTTTGTAGGGCCTTCTTGTTCTATACAAGTACAAAAATCTGCATTTTCCTCATCATTATTTATATTTCTTTGAATAAATTCATGATTGAATTTATCTGCAAGTTCTGTTGGATTTTGAAAAAAAAAGCTGGTATATATATAAAGCCTTTTTTTTATCTTTATTTTTAATACATTTTTTCTAATAATTTATCATTGTTTTCGCAAGCTTTAAGGCTCTTATGGAAGTATTCTTGTTTTACCCTTTTTTATGTATATTTTTAAATTTTTGTTATATATATATATATAACTTTTGTACTCATTTTCATATAAAATCATGTGTGGATTTTTTGTTTTTTGTATAATTTTTCTTTGTGGTTTATTCTGTCAAGTATTTGTTTAGTTATCCATTGTTTTTTTTTTCTTAGGGTATTTTTTTTGTAGATTTAGTCCAGAGATTCGTATTCATGTTAAAATACGGAAGAGATTAGTAGTATGTTAAGGTGCATTTAAGATTTTATACCACCCCGAGCAGATCTCTCATAATAAAATAAGCTGTGCGATTTTTATAATATTCTAATGCGAGCGCTGTTATTCCTAAATCACTATTTATAAATTTGCTGATTTTTTTCCCCATGAGCCTACCACGTCGAAAACTTGAAGGACTAACAGAGCTCAGTCAAAGCTTAAGGCCGTTGCACACGTTCAGGTTTACTTAAAATGTATGCCTGTACAGGAATATCTGTGCAGGCAAACCTGAACGTGCGTAAAGGCTATCCGGCGTAGATCTAAAACTGATATTTTTTTTACCTGAACGGATTGGTTTCTTCATTCGACGCACCTATAAAGACATAGTAGCTGTACAGGTAAACTTGAATAGTCTGGATGCGCCAAGCTGTTCAGGTATGCCTGTACACGTACACCCGCGAAAGTGCACCTAAACGTGCGTGGCGGGCTTAATAGGCAGCGTATGGCAAAAAGCAGAAAAGTTTGGTCTGTAGGGTGACGAGCCGGAGAAACAGCCACAACTAATGGCTGTGGTATGAACCTGTCACGGTGCGGTAATGAGTGTCCCGACTTCAATATGTATAGGCCAATTTGTTGTTTCCGTATTCCTGATACAGGATCAGCACTTCTCAAACCTATAGCCGGCATTTCTAGAACAATCATGTTTACGTTAGGTGCATAACACATACACAGTATTTTCCAGCATCACAGAGTTAAATAATATATAGAGCGCGCAAGGGATTACAATGTGAAGCAAAGATCGGAGTCACGTGACTCCGGTAAAAAGGCTGGTCAGGGAATCTCGCTGGCAATGCTTTCCTTATGGCTATTCGTATGACGATCTACACGTGCTGTCTTATTTTTGATTAGAATGGTCAACACTTGCGCAGCTTCCAGGTGTTCTGAACGGTTTAGGAAAGGGGGACCAGTATCCTTTCACAAGGGAATACTTTTTTGCTTATTACCCTTCTTATAAATTAAAAATTGGAAAATTAAATTGACGATTCAATAGATTTCTGACGCAGTCTCAGTTTTTAATGATCCCATTTTGGATTTAATTCAATTAAAGTTCCAAGTTTTGGTAAAATTCAAATGTCATGAGCCATTATTAAATGTTTTAATAGAATTTTTGGCGATAAATGCTTGAAGTAATGAGTTTTATTAACTTTTAACTGAAATATGCGTCTCCGCAAGATTTGGCGAGCTAGTGAGTTTATTCGAGTTTCGCTCAACTTGAAGATAATATGCTTTTCAGAATGAGGAATTTATGGCAAATATTTTATTTAAATAGAATGTAATGAAAACTCACCCTCTAGACAATGGCGGTTTTGCATAAAAATGTATAACTACCTCTAAAAATAGTATTTTTACCTCTCTTCACGCCTGAGATAAAACTACAGTATTACAGAAAAGAAATTTTTTTATTGATTAATTTGTGTTTGTTGTATGTGAAATTGCCCTCAAACAAGAAAATCTATTAATTGATTGATTAATTAATTTTCAGACAATATCTTTATTAGGATTGTCTGAGTTAATATCTGAAGTCACTATGTGTACCTCAGATGTTAACTTGAAGAAAGAATCATTCTAAAAACTACTTAATACCTAAAAAAAAATGAAAATTCACATATGTATACTTCTGGAGCGAAGAGGTTACACATATGTCACATGTAACATACATTTACGTACTCTAAATTATTACATATATACGCTACACGAAATTTCATTTCTTATAATTTAGAAAAGTACTGACGATGAGGTATTGCAATTTTCTTGAAAAATTCATTTTATTCCTGAAATATTACGTAAGTGTTTACATTTTGGTGTGATAAGGTTATGAAAAGTTTTTCAGGAATGTTTGGAAATGAAACTTACTTATTGCTTGAATATTTCATGACTGAATATGGTATGAGTGTGAATGTGTTACATTACATAACATAATATGATGCATTATATACTCAAAATAAATGTATGATTAGAGTAATTTTAATGTTCTTGGAAGATAATTTTTACGTTTTAATAATACAAATACAAATACAAATACAACGCCACAACAGGCAAAATGCCCAACGAGGCGGCTGATAAAGCCCCTCGTTAAAAGCGCCTAGTTAAAATAAATTTTCGAAATTAAAAGTAGCAAAGTGAATGAGAAGAGAATATTTAAAAATATAAATGAAATAGGCTGTATATATATAAGAGATAGGTTATATATATAATAAGATTTAAAAACTCAAAAGTCTTAAGTTATTAGGAATTATCCCTTTTGGAAAATAAAAAAAATTTCGTTTTCCAATATTTGTTTATATTATATAGAATTGATTTTTTTTTCAAATCCCACATTCCCTAAATATTTTACAAAAGAATGAATGAAATTCATTGAACAAATGAAGGAAAGTTTTCATCAACTTGATCGAGTCAAATTTCGTTACAACAACATCCTAGCATTAACACGAAATCACCAGGTTCTGCGAAAACGAGCCAAATGTAATAGCGCAGAACCTGTTCTTTCCCCGACAATACTGCTCATCTTTTCTTCACGTTCGACAAGTTTTATGAATAGTGTGCGCTGTCTATTATATCTTTAGTCTATGTCCAGCATGCATCAATTTATTAGAAATTCCTCAGAGAAATGTTTATTAGGTGCGTGTGTGCGGTATAGTACTAGCTTCATTAGTTGGTATGGGGTAATTTCCGGTTGCGGTATCAAAGGTTCCTAACATTGAGGTGAATGAATGGAATAGCTCTTACTTTTTTTGTCCTAAATACCACCGCAGTAGAAATGTTCAGAAAAGAAATATGATATTCACATATTGCGAAAAATCGAGAAGCTTCCCATGCTTAGATGACGACAAACTATATTTTCATGGGCAGTGTGTTTTCTTTTTCCACAAGTTTTTCTCTCTCTCTCTTTCTTGATTTGTTCATTATTATAGGTATTCATTCGTTTTAGCGAGCTGCATTTTGGTATCATGCACATTTATATTTTTTGTGGGAATTTTTTTTCAATAATTTTTTGTTTATTTCTTTGTTTCTTCAGTCACCTCTATGGGCAATTTACCTGTTGTGGCCTTGGAATTTATTTGTATGAGAAATTGATCACGCCACGCCATCATTCTGATAGATGACATTAACCTAAGTCAGAAGAATTCAAATTTTTAATTGAGATTAGTTGCAATACCAGTATTTTACAAACACTGTACTGAAATGGGTACAAAATCTCTATAAAAATACGCTAAAAATCCTACGCGTATTCTACGGCCGGGTTCACACTGGCGCGATAAGGCAAACGATGCAGCATGTGCATGATACAACGCTTTCCGTACCGCGCCAGTACGAACCCGGCCTACGCGTTTACCTACTACACTGTCGTCGACTTCGACTTTTATTACATGTACTTTGGTGACTGATATGCCGTGATCATCTCTTGCCTGCCACAGATTATTAGACCGACAGCTTTTGCCAAGAATTCTGAACTGCTGAAGGGTGATATTCACCGACAGGGTTTATACCTTCGTCACAATTTTTGGATAGGAAATCGACACGGATTTGTTACAACTTGAGATATTCATACCTTAGCTGGGATTCATATCCAAAATGTTAGCAGAAGCATTGTGAACTCGGCCTGTGGAACAGAAACATTTGTGTGCCTCGACGACGATGAATACGGTAATAGAGATTGCTTCAATCACTACAAAGGGCCGGTCTAAGCATTTTTCATTTAAATTTTCTTTTTATTTCATCTAGCTCTATCTATCTATATTTTTTTAATCTAGAAAATAACCCTTAAGACTGCCATTTCGACTGAAAATATATATTTTTGACAAATTCAGTTGCAGACAAAGGGAAGCTCCAAGCGTAAAAGGTATCTGGATGGTGAAGAACGTAGCGAGACCACAGAAGTAATCTCACGATCACGTTCTACATCCCAGAGAAGGCAAAGTTCAGCTGCTCGTTTTCCGGCAGAAGAAATATGCAAGACTAGACGTGAATGGGAACAAGTGAATAAAACGTATGATCTCTATGAAAACCAAGTTGAGGTTATTCAAGATACGGTTCAGCAGTATGTCTTCACTTACAGATGTCTGACTGAAGCTGGACCTTGCATTGGAATTTCACATAGGTGAGTAATCAGTGGTATATACTGAAATTCACGAAAGTTAAACCAGAGTTTCTTGCAATATTAACTCAAATGCCAATGAATAAAAACTTGCGATTTTTTAGGTATGAAAGTGAATGTACTGAGAGGTACGGATGGATGTACATGTACTACCGAAGATTAGACGATCCTGACCAGATACCACAATGGGGTTTCGTTTCAGCTGCTCATCACTGCGCTTGTAAAATCACCCCGAAAATTTTGCCTGATTTGTTGTGATTTTAGCGTGACGTTGTCTACAATATCAAATGCTTAGAACTGATTGCCATAAACTTTTGAGTCAATATCTTGGCAGATGAAAATTTGAATCACGTTATCAGCTTTCGATGAAGTGTGTATGAGATACGGGTTTACTCGATTCTAATTTCGAGAATGTTTGATTACCTTATTTACTGTATTATACAGCTTCACATTACTCATAATTTGTAGAATTTTGTCCTCGATCAATCCAAGTCATGCTCTAATCATGGAGACAAAAATTCTGACCGTAAACTTATTCGCCGATTCATTTATAGGTTTCAAACAAAGGTGTCAAACATTAAATAATAAATTGTGAAAGTTGAATACCGTGATTCATTTTGACTCCTACTCAATTTAAATTATTAAGCGTGCATGTTGATTTCGCTATCACAAGAACGCAAATTATGCACAACAACGTACTCTGTAAATTTGTGTGAGAGGTGTATAAATCAAGTTATGTCGGTGTCTTACTGTTTTTTATGATATTATTTAGGTTTTGGTACTTTATTTTTTATTTTAAACTTGAAAAATCTCAATATCTTTTTTGAAACTCAAATATCTTAGTGAATGAAGTACAATCAACAACGTTAGGCGCGTTCAAGTCTTCATTATGTACCTGCGGAGTTTTTCCGAACCGTCGTTTACATTTTTAAATTTGAGGAACAGATTTATAACATACTCAATAATTCAGTAACAATACAGGGCGCATACGTTAGGGGGTGATAGAACAACTATAATAGACAAACACAAATCACGATCCAACGCGTGCTCGGAACTCAAGTGATTAAGCGCTAGAGCAGTGGATACCGATTGAGACCAATTGCATAGTTATAAAAGTTAACGCTAAATGTTAAGAAAAATACAAAATAAATTACTTTAAAAACAGAGTTTTAATCAAATTAAAAAATTAAGTAGGCTGCAGTAGAAGTATTGTAATAATTTTTTATATTATTAGTCGCATGAAAAATACTAGAATGCGGATTTTTCAAGAAAACAGATGGGGAAAAACATTTCCACAACTTTGAAGGCTAAAATTTAAAATTATGTTTCATTGAATTACATTTCATTCCATGTAACAAAATTGGGCTGGGTAGATTTTTGTTAAAATAATAATGGAATAATGGGTAAACTGGAAAAAAACTGAGTGTATTTAATTTAAATGAAGCACTATTTTGGTTTAAACATGCATTATACATAGGAAATGGTTCAAATATTTTTTTTTTATCGCGCATAAAAATATAGGAGACATTTTGAAGTTTGTACTTACATCGGAACACGCAACATGCAACGCTATATCCGACATTGGTGACTGGGATTTTTAAATAATTATCAAATGCTGGAGAAGGGTTTTAATATTGAGTAAAAGTTCCATAGCTTTCACATCAGCTTAGAAAGGGCATTAAACACCTCGAATGATTTTATTTTCGTCATTATTCATCATGTGTAGAGGGGTGAATTGTGGGTTAGAAGATTTTTTAACGTACACACACAGAGTGGGATATGCTGTTTCGTATGTTATTGTGTAGAAGGAGCAGTATAGTCCCATTGTGTGAGGTCTTATCGGAATTTGACACCACCTGCCCGACAGGTGAGGGCTGTTGTTTTCCCTTCTTTTTTTTAATTTATAATCGAGTGCGTATGTGAGGAAGAGAGACTACTCCCCCACACACATTTTTTACTTTCTGATAGTGTAGACCATCGGTTCTCAACCTTTTTTGACTCGCGCGGAGCCCTTTTAAGTAAAAAAACTCTATGCCAGAGCCCCGTAGGCCAATTTTTTAATTATTCATCAAAGTTATTGATTCATTTTTACTATTTAAAAATATTTATAATTATTTTTTTTAATTTTACTGTTTTTTTATTTTCCTTGAGCGGCCGCGGAGCACCGGTTGAGAACCGCTGGTGTAGGCAGTGATTCCCAGCTGGTGTGTTGCAGTACCGTGGAGTGCAGGGACGGCTCGAGCTTACCTGGCACCCGGGTGCTAAGCCTCATATTAAGACGCGTGTATAAAGGGATTCTACCTCATATGCCGCCCCTAACGGTGACCCTGGCCAACACCCACTAGAAAACAAACTCTCTAGTAGGTGTTGCCCTGGCAGGAGGCTGACAGGGATTCAGTGAAAGATAAACCTGACTTTTTTTCAGAAGAAAGCCAAAGCCGCACATCATTATTTGCCGTGCAAAATGTGCGTGACCATGCGTCCCGCTTTTGAAGTAGAAATTTGTTTTTTGATCCAGATTTATTTTACCATTCTGAATAATGTCAGATAACTTAATCCTTGAAACAGCACTTATTTTTGTGAGTCATCATCACTTATCCATTAAAGATGATTTATAACGAGATTATTTTTTTCAAAGGTGTTTCGCTAGTACTCCAGGGACCGGGCAAATGAGAAGCCGAATTTTTCCTTTGCTTTCATTCGACTATTGTGGAACAAATTCTAGGTGAGGGCATGACCCTCCCCATCCTAGAGCAGGGTCCCTAGGCTGGGATCTTTTTCGGGCCTCACAGTCAGACTTCTCACTGGCCTTTCTATAGTTAACTTATAGCGTGAAAAAGCCAAAAAATTATGAGAATTGTCCCGGGCCCTGTCAGCCCCGCCGTTGGAGCCGATCGGTGAGGGAAACCAAAATGCACACTCGCCCCTTGTGATAGAGTACAGTGATAGCTCTTGGCCTCGAGCCATTGCGGCCGCACTGGGCGCCGCTCAAGAGGGATGCTAAAACCGAGGTGAATGGGTAAAAAAAAAGTTCCATTGGCCGAAAAAAAAATCAAAGAAAATATTTTCTGTCTGTGTGCTCTGAAGGGGGCGCAAAATCCGAGATGAAAGGGCGAAAAATTTTTTTTGTTAGGAATTGTTTGGATAAGTTGTGAGGGAGGGATATCTCCCACAAGGGTATGGCTGACAGGGCTTCAGCTTGGGGGGCCTGGGAATAATTCCGTATAATTTTTCTTTTTTTCACACTTTATAAATTAACTGTAGAAGGGCCTCATGGAATATCTGGCTTGGGTCCCGTGAAAGATTCCAGCCCAGATTCCTGGGCTGGAATCCATCCTGACGCAGGATGTAGGGCTATGGGGGGGGGGCAATAGGCAGGAGGCGCAAAAGTCCAGCACGGGTACAGATTTTGTCTCGAGAAACCCCGATAGCCTGCATTCTTATTTCTGGTAATACGGTCAGAGGCCCAGAGGCCCTGTATATTTTCTCAACGTTTCCGTTGTCGAGGTATGACTCAAACGCGTAATGTCATATGAATTTTTACTGTATTACATTTTGGGGTCTTAACTAAAGACTACACTGCCGCCCCTTACAACCTGCCGCTTGGGTACGCCGCACCCCTTGCACTCTCGCTTAAGCCGCCCCTGGTGCAGCGTCTTGAGATCGTACAGGTGTGCAACGAGAAATCTCGAGGAAAAAAATTATGCCACGCACTTGAAGTGTGCCACCGTAGTGCTTCGAGATCGGAGTCTAATTCGAAAATTCGGCTCGCTCTCATTTCAAAGGCACCGCGAATGTAAAAGTTTAGAAAATTTCGTTGTACTATAGAATTTACAAAATTAAAATATCTAATATATTTATTTCCATCGTTCGCAACATTAATTGAAATTAATAAAACCATATTATGATTCGAGTCTTATATCCAAGCAATTTAACATATGCGTATCATGAGTAAATTCTACATATAACAATAATTAATATATCTTTGGAACTAATTTCCGCCGCTGTGGTGGTCGAGTGGTTATAGTGATGGACTCGCGATGCGAAGATCCGGGTTCGAACCTCACAGTGGTGGTCGGCTGAAGTTGGTTTTCTGTGGTTCCCAACTTCAAGGCGCAAATGCGAGCCGATCTCCCCGTTAAAAAGTCTCGCCACAGAGAGCAAGTCCTACAATGATAAATCATTCAATCATAACACTTCACTCATAGTTTGAAAAACTGGTGGCAGATGGCAGCACTACACATAACAAGCATTACAGGGAAACAAAAAAACTTCACGTCAGGTTTCACTACACGTACACGCACATTCCCGCATGTACCGATTCGCTGGGGGTTCCGCGGGGGGGGGGGTGCATGTGTGGTGTAGCAGTAGTAGGTAGGGCCTCCAAAAAATGGCTCGGGGATCCATGATGTTCTTAAGTCAGCCACCTCGTTGGGCAATTTGCCTGTTGTGGCGTTGTATTTGTATATACAATTAATTTATTTACATAGAAACAATAGGAAACAAAAAATTATTTGACAGCAGATGGGACGGACAGTAATTATTTTATTTTGAATTAACTTCATTATGCAGGAACATCGAAAAAAGTCTTTTTAAAAGTTGGGGGGGGGGGGGGTTCGCAATCCACAGGGGAAATCGCGCTTTAAAAGATTTTGTAATCACTGCTAAGCCCAACGTTTCTCAACGTATGGTCCACGACGATATTACAAGTGGTCCGCAGACACACTTGATAATTTTAATTCTAATTGAATGAAAAATTATTCAATTGTTAATAGAGTAATACTACACTCATGTCCATAAATTAAGGATAATTCAGAATCACACGGAAATCGAAATCTAAAGTAAAAATTTCACCCGTAGAATTGTCACAGAATTATGCAAGAATGATATGCAAATTTCAGGAAGCCACCAGATGATGCCGATAGTACGTCACAATGACGAGAGTGTAAGAGGGGGGTAATTAAGGAATGGTGGCAAAGAAGTAAAATTGTTCACAAGAGTTCTGTAAGGCGCTCAGTGCCATAAGCGAATAGTTATGACACAGAGGACGCATGTGGATGATTTTTTACGTGGTAGAATTATCGGCCGCCTGGAATGTGGGCGTACTCAGATCGAAGTATCCGAGGAACTTGGAATTTCCCAAAGTGTCATCTCTAGGCTTTGGCAACGATTCCAAGATAACGGAAATGTCAGTAGACGTTACAGTACAGGTCGCCCCCGAGTTACAACGCCGAATGAAGACCGGTATTTGGCAGTAACTGCCGAAAGAAGCAGACGGAGCACAGCATCCGACCTGTCTCGTCAGCTATCTGCAGCCACGGGTACCACAGTTTCAAGGCAAACCGTGTACAGACGTTTGGGAGATATTGGTCTATATGCTCGCAGGCCTGTCAGGTGTGTTCCGCTCACGGCAACTCACTGTCGGCAGCGATTAGCCTGGAGTCAGTGCCGTCTTAAGGCATGGGCCCACCCGGGCACGGCCCGGGGCCTCACGTGAAGAGGGGGCCTCACAAAAATGGGTTCTGATAGAAATTTTCAAAAATTTGTTTGGTAGGGCCTCAGAAAAATCAATTGGCCCGGGGACCCATGATACTCTTAAGACGGCCCTGCCTGGAGTAGAGATTTCCGACGAGTCCAGGTTTAGCTTGCAGTCTGATTCACGTTGGACTTTCATATGGAGAACGCCAGGTACTCGTTACCACCAAGACAACATCATTGAACGACACCGTTACGGTGGTGCAGCATTGCTCGTTTGAGGTGGAATTATACTGGGTTCTAGAACAGATCTGCATGTTCAAACTGGAACCATGAAAGCCCAAATTTATCGGGACATCATTCTGGAACAACATGTACGTTTGTTTAGGGGTGCCATGGGCGCAGAATTTGTGTTTATGGATGACAACGCCCGTCCTCACCGAGCAAACATCGTAAACGAATGCCTTGAATCTGAGGATATAACCCGTATGGAATGGCCAGCATTCTCACCTGACTTGAATCCGATAGAGCATGTGTGGGACATGCTTGGCCGACGAGTTGCAGCCCGTCAACCACCTCCTACATGTGTACCGGAACTTCGGAGAGCATTGCTTGCTGAGTGGAGTGATCTTCCCCAAGATCAGATCGATAATTTGATACTCGGCATGCCTAGGCGTTGTACGGACTGTATTTCATCGCATGGGAGACGTACAATGTATTAACCATCATACCAACCATGTAATAGTAAGTTTTTGTAAAGGAGATATTTTTTACAATTGCTCCAGGGAGCAAAAATCGTAGTTTTTATGAATGGTATCATACATACACCATCATTTTTGTTCTTTATCTTTTGTTTAATAAATGGGCTTTATGAATAAGTAACGTTTGTTTTGTTTCTGAACCTTTATTTGCCGGAGCTGGCATTATCCTTAATTTATGGATATGAGTGTATTACTGAGATACGATTTAAAAATCATCCGAAATTCTTTATTAAACATGTGTGTTAGCCATAAAATTTTAAAGGAATATTACAGCTCTCTCCTCAGGCCATGAATTTCACGACCTCTCCCCCTCCCATAGTAAATTTGTTGCGTTTTGAAAAACGCCTTTTTTTCCTGAGCCTTTCAGCTTGAAATATTGTTCTTTCCGAAAACTGTTCGTATTTTTTCCAGGTTGCTCGCTCACAACAGTTTTCATAAGACAGTGCCGTTTCCACTCATGGGCTCACACTGACACGGCCTGGGGGCTTCAAGTGCAGAGGGACATGAAAATAAGATCTGGTTGAAATTAGTAAGAAAGAAAAAATTAATAAAAAAAATTTGTGAGCATGTCAAATGGAAGACACGCATTTATAATCAGGTAAAAGGGGCCTCGGAAAAATCACTTTACCCGTAGGGCCCATGATGTAATGCGTTTACAACAGCCGTGTTCTGACAATGACGCAGAATTCGAAAAATTATTATAAAGCCGGGTTTTCCTAGGATTAGAATTTCAGCGCCGGGTGCAGCGTGAAAACGCTGATTGGTTGAAAACCTGAAATTCAGGTTTTTTTTATCAATCGGCTTTTCACGCTGCATGAACCCACGACCTGCTTCTAGGAAAAGCCGGCTTAAGCTTTATAAGATTCAGATATAGCGATGGCAACCAACACATATCCCCACTTCTCTTTAAGGAGGTTACCATATATAGTTATATATATGTAACTATCGGATATAGTACATACGGCGTCCATGATCAAAAGACCCTATTTTAAAGTAAGTAGCCTACAGTCGAAACCAATCATCAGAAAAGTGTGAAATTTTGTGGAGAACTTCATGAAATGATGGAAATTTGTTTCAGGGGAAAAAAAATTAGTTGCATATGTCGCCATCAGAGGGCGTTTCACTTTGAATACCTGTAGTAAACGTGTAAATTTACGTGATGTCACGCAGCAGCTATTATAAAACCCTAGAAACATTCGCGGAGATCTTGTTTCCCAATTTATTTGCTGCTCCCAATGACAATAAATTTACGAGATCACGCTTTCTTGGTCAAATTGTTTTACCAAACCAGCAATTCTGCAGTAACTGCTCTACGGAAATATCGGACTTGGTAGAGGATTCGAAAAGATCCAATGAATGCTAAAAACTGCCGGAGTATGTATACGCAATTTGAAACACAGGATCGTTGGCTATTCGTCCTAGAAGAGGAAGAAAACCCGTTTCTATACTCGCAGTACAGGAGGTTTCGCTTCAGGTGGAAGAGGACAGAGCTTCAAATTCTCGTGGTAGCTTAGCACCAGTGTCAGACGTGTAGCACAGGCGTTGGATAGGCCACGTTCAACTGTCCATAAGATCATGCGAAGTATTATCCGTACAAACTTTCACTTGTACAGCGGTTGCTTCCACATGATTATGACGCTCGAGACTCTGGTTCTCACTGCAGTTTCTAGCTCGCGTTGAGGTCGATTCAGAATGGCCTTGAAATATCCTCTGGACAGACGAAGCGCATTTTCACTTGGATGATGCAGTGAATACTCACAACTGCCAAATTTGAGAACCAGAAAATCCGCACGCTATCTTAGAGGTTCCGTTGCATTCCCCAAAAGTGACGGTATGGTATGGCTTTACTGCATGATTTATTCTCCACAGGTCCAGTGACATGTTCGATCACCGGGAAGCGATATGCATTGCTGCTACAGAACGAAATTCTTCCGGCTTTACAAGCACGTCACTGTCTTGTAGACACAATCTTTATGCAAGACGGAGCTCCTCCACACATTACAGTGTGTGTTAAGAATGTTCTTAAAACATATTTTACAGAAAAACGTGTCATCAGCCGGCACTTTCCTAATCTATGGCCTCCCCGGGTCTTAATCCATGCGATTTTTGGTTTTTGTGGCGTTTGAAACGTCTGGTAAGTCGTGACAATCCAAGAACTTTACCTGACCCTAAAGGCAGCATTTCACGCTACGTGCTGAACATTTCCCCGCACACACTTGGGTCAGTTGTGGGACATGCCAGCTTGTGATTTCACATGGTATCTGAAAATGATGGCCATCACGTGGAACATGTTTTGTTGCAGTAACAATTGTAAAAGTGTTAAACAATTGTTAAAATTTTTTAACACTTTTACAATAAATTATATTCCTAAACGTTTGCCTAAATGTGTCATTTCTTAATAAAATGCCTTCTGGTGGCGACATGTGCAACTAATTTCTTCCCCCCCCCCGAAACAAATTTCCATCTGTATACGAACGACGAACGCGCCGTTATATACGGAGAACGCAAAGGTTTCAATTATAACGAAAAACGTTTATTAATGAGATGAAGCAAGGTACGACTGACTCGAGCCGATGCAGAAGAACATCTGCCTCAAAAGGCGGGAAAATAATATAGATAATAATTTTGTAAGCGGTGCCATCTAGTGGGGATACAGAGAAAAATAATAATATGAAATACTACAGCTGCATATACACAAACACCATCACTTCATGAAGTACTCCACAAAATTTCATAATTTTCTGATGACTGTTTTCGCCTGTAGGCTACTTTAAAATAGGGTCTTTTAATTATACACGCCCTGTATATATAATATATATATATACTATATCCGATTTAAAATATTTGTGCTCATACAGGGTGTTTCATGAAGGACCCCTAACTTTGAAAATAAATAACTCGGAAACGGTGATAGATAGAAGCATGAAACCAGTGGTATGTTTATTAAAAAAAACCGTAAGAATCTGATACAGAAAATCTCAAAATTTTAGTTACAAATTGCGCCGATAGATGGCACCACAGGCGGCATTACCATAAGTAAGCTGTACATAGTGGGTAATGCAAGCAGACTTCTTTGCATTCACATCAATAGCGATTCAAAATGTGCACCTTTCACACAACACACATGTCGCAAACGAAGAATGAAATTGTCAGTGACACTGTAGTGTGTCACCGGAAATCGACACACAAGCTTGACAAATTTAATATTTAATATTTTAATATTTTACACTTTATGACTATTTAACATATTTTAATGTTTTACACTTTATGACTATTTAACATATTTTAATGTTTTACACTTTATGACTATTTAACATATTTTAATGTTTTACACTTTATGACTATTTAACATATTTTAATGTTTTACACTTTATGACTATTTAACATATTTTAATGTTTTACACTTTATGACTATTTAACATATTTTAATGTTTTACACTTTATAACTATTTGCGCCCCCCCCCCCCAGGCTTG
Organism: Pholcus phalangioides; assembly: GCF_987345545.1. Lineage (NCBI taxonomy): Eukaryota > Metazoa > Arthropoda > Arachnida > Araneae > Pholcidae > Pholcus > Pholcus phalangioides. The sequence continues at coordinate 26,159,525 of NW_028301604.1, read as the reverse complement.
AGTCCTTGGTGAAGCCCTGTCAGCCCCACCATTGTTGAGGTCATGGGTGTTAGATGTGGAGTTTCAGATGAACGCGGCCCTTGTTAGAAAAGCAGAGGAAAGTTACATTTTTGCTTCTCCACATGCTTCACACTATGTCTCGTTTAGGCATTGCCACTTGAAACTCCTAATGCTGCCACTTGAAACTCCTAATGCATCGTGTGACCATACGTCCCGTATTTCCCGGGACAGTCCCGGTATTTTCTGTTTTTTTGGCTGTCCCGACTTTTTCGCGAAAGTGTCCCGGTTTTTCCCGTATTTTGCACGAAGCCTACTTGAATTTTTATTCTTTATTGAAGTCAAAGATTGAAATTATTTTCAACTAAATTATATTATGATATTATGATATTAATTATATTATATTATGATATTATGATATTAATTATATTATATTATGATATTATGATATTAATTATATTATATTATGATATTATAAAATTATATTATGATAACTGCAACTATAAATGAGTATATGAATCTCCCACATTTGTCTTAGTGAAAATTTTTTTTCGTGGAATTCATTTTAATCCACTGCAATTAGCAGTAATGCTGCATTTCCCGCCATTGTGATTTCTCCGTTATTTTAACAATATTTGGCGACTTTGTTCGGTTTTGGCGATAATTGGCGATGTCCCGTATTTGGAATCCCAATGTCCCGTATTTCTCTCGAGGAAATATGGTCAGCCTACTAATGCAACTTTGCCGATGACTGTCCCAAGAGGTCATCAGTTGACGTCATGATTTACCCAAGGCAGGGTAGGAGCATGTTGTTTTGATTTTGTTTTTTTACGCCATAAATGCACTGCAAACAACCATGGCTATTTATTTTACATACATATTTTTCGGTATTCGATTAAATCGACGAGAGTTGCCCTCACGGGTGTGCGACAGATGCGACCACACAGGGTCTCGTGCTTGGATCTCACATTTACATGTGTTTCACAAACAGCTTTCAGTTCCGATGATAAGTTTTACACCCAAACAGACGGTCTAGCAATGAGTAATCCCCTCTCCCCTATTTTGTGTGATACATATACAAGGTGGTAACTATCGATCACCCAATAATTACACACGTGATTCCTTGTGGGAAAACTAATATGGAAAAGTGTTTTCCGTTTTTGGATCGGACCAATATTAAGTGAGTTATAAGTGAGTCATTATGTGCCAAACTCCGAACGAAAGCACATTTTTCCACCAGCAGCGGGTTGTCACTTCTTGAAAATGGACTGAGATATTCAATCCCATTAGAAGCCAAGTTCAGCCTTCTTCCTTCACGATTGGCACTTTTTCTCTCTATAGTGTGATACTATAACCTTGCTATTACGTACAGCTTAGGTGTTAGCTTCGTCCACTATGTTGGCAGATTTATCATCAGATTTGTACCGTGTTAGCCAAATGAGATCTGATTGAAATTTTTTTTAGCCAAATCAACACTTTTTGCCAAAATGTGGCAATTTGTTTACTTTCACTAACAAGTCAAATTTTTTGAGGGAAGGTGCATACAGTGCGTACGTGTTTACTGCGCAATCGTTATTTTACATTGTCTTTTTTATCAGATTACATGTTGATCAATAAAACGACAATATTTTTTAGGTTTTTTTGAACTTTCATCGAAACTGTTACACGTAAAAAGCTTCAATGAAGGATGTAAAAATGGTAGTTTGACGAAGGTGTGACACTGGTGGAAAGAGTAAAATAATAACAACGATTCAATCAGAAACTTTTAATCAAACTTATTATGTTATGAATTGACATATTCAAAATAATTTTTGATTTCGGATTTTTCTACTGATTACACTACTTAACACTGATTTTGACCTCAAAGATATTTCAGTTATTTTGAGGTTGCTTTTAGGGGCACTGATTCCGAATCTACATTGGTGAACGTGAAGGTTGAATTTCAATGGTAATACCATAAGCCATGCGAATCTATTGGGTGGGGGTGTGATCGGTGTGATGCCCCCCCCCCCCGAAACAAAATACGACAATTCATGAAATTTTCGGAACTTTTATGTGATAATATTGCACTCTCTCTCAATCAATCCGTTGAAAATAAATTGTATCAACCTTTTTGATTAAATAACATTAAAGAAAACTTCGACTAAAAAATAGAAAAAACCGGTACATTTTTTCAAAAAATTCGGGACGGAGAAAAAAACAGAAGCAACCGGGACTATTCTGGAAAATACGGGACAAAATGAAGGGCGTATGATCACTCTATTCACAGTGGCTAATTAATTTTATTTATTTATTGTTATCACACATTATTATTTTTTTTTTTTGTAAAATCACCCTCCCAATATACTATAAGTGGAATAGGTCTCTCCTATAATAATTTAAAATGACAATTTGACCTTCTTGTATTCTTTCACAGGTGATTTTTTTTTATCCAAAGAATAAACAAGGTGCTGCTCTTCCAATTGAACAATGGAAATAATGCAATAATATCTGGACATATTATGTAAACATAATTTTATACATGAACAAAATGCCTATTATTTCTTGTCAATCTCAAACCTTGAGCAATTATTTTTCTTTTATTTCTTGAAACATGCATGTATTTATATGCATTTTTGAGAGAGCATTTCTTTTTACATTTAAAAGTGACACAAACACATGAAACTTTAATTTTTATTTTGTGTGTGTGTGAGCTGTTTTATTTTTTTATTTATTATTTTCTTTTCCAATTCTTGCTTGTTCTGTTTTCTAAGCTTCTTTTTATTTTATATTTAAGCATTTCAGAAGTTGCTTCTGCAGGAATTTAGTCTCATTCTTTTTTTGTCTTAATATCTGTATATGTGGATAGAAAAGAATTCTCTTAAAAGATACAGTAGACTCTCTGTAACTCAACACCCTAAAAGTATCGACAAACATGTCGACTTAGCGGGGTTTCGCTCTGAATCTTTGTCCGATCGTTTTTGTGTACATAATTATGTGCATTCAAACAATTTGATTAAATAAAATTATAATTCTCTCATTAATTTTAATTCTGGGTTGTTTCATAATAGAATCAAAACATTCAAAAAAATTTACCTCATGAAAAATAATCACGTATATTTGTTTTTCTTTCCGAAGAGAAAACAAAAATTCTTCTACACTGTTCAGTTCATCACGCGATTGTTCGGCATTTTCCTGAGTGCGCAGGATCGACGTATCACATCTACAACTTTTAATGCATCATGGCGAGATGGTGCAGATACTTCTTCATCTGAACTTTCTGTGTGATTCTATTTCTTCGGAACATGAAGCACTTCCTCTTTGATTGATTGATTCTAGAATATCGTCGTCTTGTAAAAGTCCTGAAGTTACAAGATCAAAGTCAACGTTCACAAATTCATCCTCTATAAAATCACCTGTAACGTTATTTATGATTTCTCCACAAGTATTCGGATAAATTATCGTTTTCCAAAGACTCTGAACAAAAACCAACATGACGAAAGCAGTTCTGAATCGTGGCACTCGTGACTGACTTCCACGCAGAATCAATCATTTCAATAGCATCTATATGAAATAGAAATTTTTGCGTCCATTCCAACATTCACAAATTTTTTCGGTCTAATTTTCTGTAAAACGTTTCCATACTTAAGATAATTCTTTGATCCAGTGGTTGTGAAATTGCTGTTGAATTAGGTGGTAAAAAGCATAATTTTATTGCAAAAAGGCCCGTTATTTTTGGATGAGCGGTGCAATTATCCAAAATAAATAAAACTTTTCTTTTCTCACTTGAAAATTTTCTATCTAACTTCCTCAACCATTGTTCAAAAATCTCTGATGTCATCCATGCCTTTTTGTTGCCATCATAGTCCACAGAAAGTTTTAACATTTTTAAAGCATTGCAGGTTTTAGATTTTCCGATAACGGTTTCAATTTTTCAGAACCGTCTGAGTTTGCAGCCAAAAGAACTGTCAAACGATCTTTGTGTTTTTTACCTTCTTCACATTTTTCGTCTTTGAAGGCAAGCGTCTGGTTAGGCAAAAGGAAAAAAAATAAACTTGTCACATCACAATTAAACACATCTGCATCTTTATACTCTTCTATCATTAGTTTCAGAATATCATTCTTCCAATTTTCAACAGTTTCATGAGATGCAGATATGTTCTCTCCACACTTTCCTAAAAACAATGCCATGGCACTGTTTGAATCGGTTCAACCATCCACTGCTCGCAGTAAAATCACCTTGATTGGGACTTTTTGCGAAATCCTTTGCTTTCTCTTGAATTATTGGTCCTGATAATGGGATTGAGTGAGATTGAGCAGATTCGAACCACAAAAGAGTTGCTTCTTCTACGTCACTGAAGTCTGATTTTCTTATGCATAAGAAGAGCCATTGTATTCACGGCCATCAATACTCAATATGAAAACCAAATGACATATTCAGTGTCTAACCAGGCTTTAGCTCTTTTTCTTTTACTCCTTTTTCATGAAATCATAAAACTGAGTTCCACCGAAAACATTCTTTACAACAGACGATATCAAAACTCCAATAGATAAGATTTTCATCCCTATTGGATGTTGACAATATCCACACTTTTTTTTTACCATGAATGAAAGATCGTTTTTGGAAACTCCACTAAAATGATAAGCCAGCCAACAGGTTTCAAACATTCATTCTTCACACACACACACAATTGTACCCCCAATTCCAGAAAGCTGAATTTACTTTTTTTATTTTTTCTCAAATGGTGTCATCTATGGCCCAAAAGTTGATGCACCTGCATGCGTGATTATATAGATTTACGTTAGATTCACAACATGAATTTAGTCTTCTAAGATAAATCTAGATATATTTATCTATGACTGCTTTTTTTAGCCAGAATGATATGGTCATATATGGATCTATATTTGAAAGTGAAATTTTCTGATATAAATCTATATCTTTGTGCTACTGGAGATGTAGATGTACAGGAAGTGGGGTCACAATGTGACTTGGCCATGTATATTTCGTGAACTTTTTTTTATTCAAGAGGTAAACTTAAGTTGCAAGTTGTAAAAGAAAAGACAAATTTTAATATCATGGGAATTAACTTTTATTTTTCATTCTTCACTCTCCTTCAGCATAACTGATAACACAATGCATGCTGTTTAGGCAAACCACAAATACCAGTACACATTGCATACTCTGAAATGACACAACATATGCGGCAGTTTAATCTTTTTTTTCTGTCAAGTGTCTCATGCAACTGGAAGTGATCAATCATTGTTTTAAAAAAGCCATTGAAATTTTATAAAATACTGCAGCAGGAAAAGATATTTATAAATCATTTTAAATAATTCTGCATGTTCATCTGTTAAAGCTTGAAAATGTAGAAATTATGTAATGGTAAATAGTTCTATTTTTGTTTTGCACTGTGATCACTTTTTCATTATACAAAAGCATATGTATCATTACCTACACAAAATGAGCAATTGAAATAACTATATCTTTGTACAACACACTGATATATTTGCACTTCAAATAATTAAATTTTTTCTCTGCGAATGATAATCAGAAAATAATTTGCATTGCACTGGTTATTTACGAATCAATAAGAGAGTTGATCAGGAAAATGAAAAATTAAAAAAAATATATATATATATAGTCGAATCCCGTTATAACGAACTCCAAGAGACCGGAGAAATCACTTCGTTATAGCGAAATTTTGTTATAAAGGAATTCCAAGTTTTTGCATTGTTCCTATGTAAACTTATCTGGGAGAATTAGAAACATGTTCGTTAAAACGAGATTTTCGCTATAACGGTATTTGTTAAAACGGGATTCGACTGTATTTTAAAAGTTAAATGGTCTAAAAAAATTGAGTAATCACACACAAAATGCATACGCAACATATTTCTTGGTAGTAAATCATACCATCTTAATAATTTATGATAATTCATGCATAGCTTAAGATGTAATGGTCAGCATTTGTTTCATCAAATTTTATAAAATCTTATCTTTCTACAGAAAACAAAGAGCCAAAACACAAAACAATAACAAACACCATAACATCAATATAATGTCCAACTCATATATTCTCTTATATATAAATATATATATTTGATATATTTTTCATATAAAACAAACTAAAAATTATACATCATGGTATTGTTTTCGTTTCACAGAATCTTCGAGATTCTCACAATCATAAATAATTTTATGTAATCTAAAAATATAAATTAATGTATGAACAACAACATTTGCAGCTGTATATGTAAATAAATTATTTACAACCAAGGCACTGACAAATCAAATGGCATTTCATATGTGATAAGATAGATTCCACCTCACATGCTACAGCGAAATCTAGAACTATTAGGAGCTAGCTTTTCTAATAGATAAAAAATAATTCTTTTTCATGTAAAAGAGATTTTATGTGAACATTTATGAAAAACTACAAAATCAGTTACTTTCACGTCTGTGAAGAGATAAAGCATTGATTTCATTCATTTTTTAACAAAAAAAAATCTTTAAATAATCAACTTTTTAAACAGCTAACATTTAAATTAAGCCTATTTTTAATCTCTCATATTTTAGTGAAATGCTATTGATATAATCTGCAAATTAATTAATATTTCTCTTTGGATGAAACATTGTTATGCTAAGCTACTTAAAAAAAAATTCAGTAGTTATGAAACTTAAAGTTCACTTATATGTAAGGGAAGAGTTGGTTCACATCAACCATATTAAGTGTTTACTAGCTTTTCCTGAAAGAGGAAAAAAAACTTCTATTTCTTATAAGTAAAAGAGAAGAGATTTAAAGTTTTAAAATGGGGAAACAATTGCTCAAAAAACATCCCAAAAATTGTGTATATATTTATTTGCTAGATACCATTTTAAATACAGCTTGAATACTTTTATTTTTAGACCAAAGATAATGATTATGCATTTATAAAAATAAGAAATGTAAAAATGAATAAAATTATCAATTCATCTAAATAATGAATTAATGCTGGTAAAAACTGATGAATTTTTATATTAAATGCTAAAAATATTTTTTGATAAATCACTTCCAAAGAATAGTTACACTTTTTTGTGTGTTAAAATATAATTATTCAGTTCAATTCTAAACTAAGTTAAGAGAAAGTAAGTTATGGGTGTATTAAAATATGAATATATATATTTTTTGTAGACAATAGTGCAGTCAGAGTTAGAAGCTTTGATGGGTTGATGTGTTTTTCATATCATTCAACATATAATGATATGGATTCTTATGTAATTCATTGGCATACACAAAGGGGGAGGGGGTGGTTTGGGGTTCTACCCCCCCCCAAGCCAAGATTACAGTGTTATTTTGCCAGAAAAAATGTAAACCCCCCTGAGAAGAAAAAAAATTAAAACCCCCCTTGAGAAAATTCTGCATATGCCTATGTGTAAATTTATGCATATATTCTTTCATTTTATATTTAAATTTTTATTTCATCCATAATTTTTCAACTAGTCATAAAAAAACCAGAAATATATATATATATATATATATATCCTGTACTATTTTAAAATTAAATTGTATCAGCTGGATATATAAACAAACTGGCATGTTTTTTACTTGAAAATTTAAGTGATTTTTGAATTGAAATATCTCGGCTAATATTGAATTTAGAAACATGAAAATTTTTTGTCTCACTCAGACGAGGCAACAACTTTTCAATTGAAAATTAGATGATGGGGACTATATATAAAAAAATTAAATTTTGTATCCCTGTACACATATGCGACCTCTATTAAAATAAATGACATGTCTAAAATAAGTTTGTTATTTGAATACTTTTTCTAATTAAATGCATATTTTGATAAGCAATGGTTTAGGAGTTATTTGAGATGGTTTTGATATTCGTTTTATTATTGAAATGGACTTTTATATATATATATATATATAAGTTTTTATCCTGTATCATTCAGTATTAAAACACCATGGAAAATATAAAAGTAAAATTTCATCAAAACAAGTTAAGTTTAACTGATTTCTGAATTTAAAAAAAAGAAAACCGTCACATAATTATTCTATTCATTGAATATTTATAATAAAATTCCTTAATTTTTAATAATTCTTAAATTCCTTAATTGACATTTAGAAGTAAATTGTTATTCCTCTTCAGTACATCATTGCATTGACATACCTATTACATAATATTTTAATCCAATAGTTCAAATGTGTATATATATACATATTACTTTGGATTCTTGAAATACTGTCCAATACAACCTATATTAAAATTGACTAGATGTAATGCATTTGTGGTATAAGTATGATGTGATGAGAGAACAGAATTCATTGTGCTTTGATCATCATTATATGGATTAAACTTTTAACTGAACAAAAAATTCCTTGATTCCTTAAAAAAAAATTAAAAAAATGCAGTCTTGAATACATTTTTTTTATTTAAGGTAAGGGAAAAATATTTTAAAACATATTTATATGTTAAGGAAATATTATGTTAATCTTTCAAGCGGCAAAGTCCTATTTCAATAAATAACAGAGATATTCACTTTATAAAACAAGCAAGCTGTATAAAAAGATACATAAAAAGAAACCCCTTTGGACTGCTCTCCAGCAGAATTTCTCTTTTGTGACATGGTGCCTTTTATCTTCAGGATACAGAATTAGCTTGGATTCTGGGCATTCAAAAAGGCCTTTATGCACAATAAATATTTCAATAATTTTATTCATCTTAAACAAATTTTAGATGTTTTAATTTTTTTTTGTTTCAGTCCAAAAATAATACTATATGCTTTCAAGTGTAGGTTCAAGGCCAATTCACCTAACATTACAAATATCCATATCTCAACATGTAATACAAAATATTTGTCAATAAAAATTTTTAGTTTATCTTCTATGATGACTATTTTTTTTATGATTATCACTTAATAGCTAACAAAAAATTGCAATGAAAACTCTTTCTTTGTGTTGCTTTATTTGAAGTCATATACAAATAGTAATATGGCATCTCTTTGGTCTAAATCACGAAAGCAAATATAATTATTATTACTCATTTTTTCTAAACATTTAGATTTAAGAATGTTTCCCATATATTTGAAGATAAAGAGCAATCATAATGTTATTGAATGACTGTACTGCATTATGTTCAGCGATAAAAGCTGATTCTAAGTTGATCAATTCTAGGTTTGACAAAAGTTCAAAGCATTTTTTGGTCACAAAATTTCAAGTTGTCATCCTAAATGTGGTGGTGGTTTATCATCCAAGTGAGAATCATAATTAGGGCTATAAATAAAACTAAGGGGGTCAGGGTAGATGAAACAGTGATTGTGTGAGACAGAATGATAATAAAAAAATCTGAGTAAAAGAAAATAACCTGATGTACTAAGGGAGTTCAGATCATTTTTATTCACTTGTTATGATATCTGCCTGTTTTCATTTGTTTCAGAAGAATAAGTTCGTAGAAAGTTCTAAGTTTTTAAAGAAAGTCTATTAACTACTTTCTTGTATTTGATTTCTTTGATGCATTAGACAGCTACAGTTTCTTTGAAATATTGGACAGATACATGCAATATTGTAAATTGTGTAAGTCATATACATGAAATATTGCAGGTATCTTGAACAGATACTTGCAATATTATAGGCAATGAATTTTCAATCATGTATTTGTTTTTTAATTTTTGAAAAGCTACTGACCAGCTAAGTTCATGGACAGTGAGATGGCGATCATAAGAAAGCATTGCCTTACACCTAGCATCAATCATGAGGTTGACTGATCTTTTGTATACGCAAGTATTGACATCACTGTATCTTTCAGCCCTTCAAGTTTATCTCTGCCTACGGTTTAATTATAGTAACTTCACGTTATTATTTAACTATTCGTACATGATTTCTTGAATATTTTTTTCATTAAGTTAATTTTCACAGCTAAGTCATAAGGCTGCATTTTAACCACTTATATACATATTAACATACAGTTTTTGATTAAGAATATGGAGTATATTATTAATAGAATGTTCATACTATTTTATCAATATATTTATGATAAGAATGCATTTGAAAAACAGGTAACAATGCAATTTAAATTGATTTAAAAAATTAGAAAACATTTAATTTTTTTAAGGTACTATAGATGTACATGCTCCTGCTCCTAGATATATCACATGAAGACACATGTAATGCCACTTCAGCATGGTGGAAAAATAAAATGTCAAATGAATAAATCTGATGAAAATATCTCATTTTTGATATAAAACATATAATCTAATATTTATATATATAGTATACAGCTAAAACATTGCACAATTATTTTCTGAATTATGGTCCCAAACAATATATAGCAACCTTTACCAGAAAGTTACATAAGACGACGCAAAAGACTAGTTGCTCAAAAAAAGTGCACCAGCACATTCCCACAAAAGTAAGTACACTTTGAATAATACATGCACATACAACACAGCAAAATGATTCAAATGCAATAATGCAATATGTACAAATGCTCAGAATTTGTGATTTTTTTCCCACATTTTCAGCAATAACAATTTTATTGATAATTAATTTGGGTAATTCATATACAAGAATTTGGCTCTTGTTAAATATAAAATTTCTGAATTTTTAAAAAATATAAAATTCCAAAGCATCATCAACTTTTTTTTTAATATTTTTGAGCTATAATGATTTTAACAGGAAATCAAAAGAAATAATCTAATCCATTTTTCAAACTATTTCATCTTTCATAACAGTTTTTTCTGATTAATTTACCATCAGGATGAAGCAAAATAATGTTTTAATTCTTTTCTTTTAAATACAATTTTACTGACAAATTCAATCACCTGAATTAACAGCATCACCAAATGAAATAGTTTTGTATATCATGGCAATAAAATCTGATGATAATGCAAATATTCTACATCAAAATAAATTTTCTTATAAATTCAAATCGACATTCATACTTCTATAAAATGTTTTTGAAAAAATAGAGAACTGTTTTGTTCTGGTGTTTTTAGAATTTTACATTTCTAGTGAATATTTTCAAAATTATATGCTCATACAAAAACCTCGGGAGGGGGAATAACAAAGTGTAGATAAATATTTCATGTAGGTACATTGATAATACAGTGGATCCCACTTAGGATGTAGAAGTTAGGACAAATGTATCAAACAAGAGAAATTGAACAAGAAGCATTACATTTAATTCACACTCTATGAAAATGCATTTTGAGATATTTACACAAATATATAAACATGAATCATATTAGCATCTGTTTCCACTAATTTCATGAAGTTACATATTGTTTAAAAACTACAACTTAACCATTGCCATATTTATTACGCTATATGGCATAAGAAATAGTCAAAAATCTGAAAGCTCTTTTTCTTTTTTGTGTCAATTTTTTGTGAGACCTTTTCATTAAAAAAGATATGGCTTTTTCAAGTTTTTTTTGTGATTTCTACTATGCTGTGGAAAGGATAAAATAACTTCTTGGGCAGGATCCACTGCATTTAAAAGACCAGCTTTAACTACATACTTCTTTTAAAATTAATTTCATTCACTTCAGAAAATGATTTTTTTACTCATTTGCACATTTTCAGATAATATATATTTTATATGTAAGCTTAACTAAAGTGTTAAAATTTATTTTTTAAATACAAATAAAAATATACATTGTATCAAACATACCAGGTTTTCCCAAAATATACACTTTCCCAGTACAAATATTGCAATTAATATTCATTTGGTATCATTGTGATTTTCTGCATTTGTATATTGTGGAGTTACATGAAGAAGCATCAGCAAAGCTATGTTTTGTATAATCTTGATGTTTCAGTATTGATGTAGTACATACAGAGGACATTATTTGGGATAAAATATTTAAAAGTTGATCATTTATGATATGATCATCATGATATTTTGTTGATATCAATCTAATTAAAAAAAAATTTAAACTCACTTTCTATTTTCAATTTCATTATATCATTTCATTATATTTCCATACTATAAAATATTCAAACAATTTTCAAGTTTTTGGCACTTTAGGATGGATTACTCCTAAGGCACACTTCAAGACAGGACACTACTAGTGGCATTTTTTGTAAACAAGGTTTTTTTTAAGAAATTATACCCATGTCTGGATTACACATTTAAGGAAATATTTTTTATAAAGTAAATATTTGGTAAAAAGGAAGTGAAAAAAAATTATATCACTTATAAAAATACACAAAGCATCTAAAATTAAACTGTTTCACTTGTCTAAAAATTGTTATCACAGAAATTATAGATATAGTGGAAAAAATCGCAAAATTCTGAAAATTGAACATTTTAAAAGTAAATTGAGGTTTTTATATAGGGGAAACAAATATTTGAAAATTTCCATGATGTACTATGGCACATAATTTGTGATTCTAGAATAGTGATTACATTTAAGACATTATAATTTTAAATACAAAAAAGTACATTTATAAAAATATTTCACTTTAAAATGATTTAGTGCTCATTCTTGGATGTGCTCTGAATGCTGGAATCAACTGAACTGATTACAAAACATACAAATAAATATAATTAATGCACCTGACTCCATCATGACAATTAAACGTGATATCAGTAAATATTTTTTATCATATTTTTTTTTTTTATGCAAAGTAAAAAAAATTACTAAATCTCTGAGCAGTTAAATTTACTCATCTACCTATAAAATTTAAGAGGATGAAAAAAAGAACACTAGAAGTGTTTGCAATTGTTCCACTGATTTATAATTTAATTTTTTTTTTCCTGAGTGTAGAATAAGAGGAATTGTGTTGTATGGAGTTATTATTTAGTTTCTATTAAAGTATTATTCATAAAATTGGAAACTAGTCATTTAGTGACCAAAGCAACTTCTTACAAAAGGGAATGAGAACAGGAAGGAAACATGAAATAAATAAGAATAAACATTAAGGTTAATTCAATATGAGCACGAGGTTCATGTATCCTTTGCCCAGCCCTCACAAGAGAAAGGTTGAAAAGCCTTTAGCCCTAGGCTTTAAGAAATTGATATTAAATAATAAAAAAAAAGCTATCAAACTATAAATTCACTATTATATCCATTCATCAAACACAAGAGATGAGGGCATCAGAATTATGGCCTTTAAAGACACACATGCTTCTTTGAATTTTCGATAACAAGGAACTATTATTCAAATTACCAAAATTAATAGCCAAATTTAACAATAAATGCACACAATATTTATCTATATTGAAATACATAGTGTGACCAGATTGAAAATAAAAGTATATGCAAAGTTAGAGATAATTATATGGAAAATAATCAACTTCATGCTAATGAGAGAAATAAAAAGGAATTCTATAAAGATTGTGAATACACATATGTAGTGTTCTCTCACTTATGCATTGGAGAACGAGAAAAAAAATTCATAAGTGAGAGAGGTGTATAAGTGAATAGCATTATTTACCTATATCTTTGACTGGGAGTGCAGAAAATTGTCTTATAACTGAGAGAAACGTATAAGTGAGAGGGTGTATGAGTGAGTGATCACTGTATTATGTACTTGGAACAGTATAATTTTTTAAACTTAACACAAAAATAGTTAATTAATGAAATAAAGTAGAAAAGATTTCATACCATAGGATATTTCACAACAAATTCTTCTACATCAGAAACTAGAAACTTTATTGGTTTGATAGGTATTATTTAGATTGCACTTTTTTTAGAAATTTCTTGCAAATAAATTGAAGACTGGAAATGTAAACGCAGTGAGTACTGAAAAAAAAAAACATTTCCGCATCAAAACAGTAAATATCAAGGTTGCCAACCTGGAAAATGATGCGAGTGTCCAACTCACTCTAAGTAGGTGAAAAACTAGTCAATAGATGACACTTAACACGTTGGTCTATGGTGTCTGAGAAACTTGTTTTTCCGCTCTACTGTAAAATCTGTGATTTGGCACTTATTGCGTTTACCATTTCTGGTCTTCGATTGTTCACAAGAAATCAAAGAGAATGAAATATAAAAATTTAGACACTCTTATTTTCGCATAAAAAAATACATATCTGTATATATATGTTTTTTTTATAAAAATATGTGTTTCCTAAATTAAAGTTAAACTTTTACCTATATATATTAGCAACTACTTTCTGTCTGTATTGATAATTCCATCTGGTAATTATAAATTTAGAGTATAAATAATTACATTAGAAATGGAATAGCATATAAACTTTCAAATTCTAATATTTTAATTCTATAACATCATAAAAAATATTTTTTCACACACAATTAAAAGTTTAAATACTCTGTAAAATGTGATCTCAACTTCCAAGGAAATACCAAAATCTCAATTATATAGTAAATCAAAAAGTAAATTACAGATAGATAAAATCTATATACCTGGATATACAGATAACAGTAGTATACATTGAAGCCTCTCTTATCCAGCCCAGTTGGGACAGAAGATCAGCCAAATTAGAGGAAATGTGGTTCATTGAGGGAGATTGAAACCAGTGCAAAGTGTTAATTATGCATTTATTGTACTGCATTTAATCTGTTAGGTACTGTATACAGAAATATTGTACCACTCTTTATTACTGTTTAAAGATTAGGCTTATCAATTGTAATTAAAAATTAGGAAGTAATTTTACAGAGTTGAATTAGGGGATAAACATACTATGATGCACTCCACACACCATTCTGTTGTAGGAAATCATTTACAAAATCAATTAAGAAACAAGATTTTTCAAGGCTGATTTAGAGAAAGATTTGTTTGGGGAGGAGGTGCATGAGAAAGGTTCTACTTTACTTCAGAAACTTCATAGTTTGGAAATTGTAATTTCTTTTTTATTGGCCTTGAGTGAGTAGTTTATGATAAACTTTTTTTTTTAAATAAAAATTCATCCATGTATCTTTATTTTTTTTGGTTTTACTATAAAACTATAAGCCCACAAAAAAAATGTACACCTGAGCTGTTTAAGAAATTCTAGAAACTTTATGAGACATTCATTTAACAGATTGTCCAATTATTAGGAACAGTGGAGAAAAAATTACTTTGAACTTATATAAGACTAAAGGTGCAGAAAAATGAATAAATGATCATAACTGCATTTGGAGAAAAATCTTGAAATTGAATGGACACATTTTTTTTTCTATTTATCACTCTGTTATAAAAACAGGCTAGTCTCACTAAAATATACAATTTTTCACAAAATACATTTTTTAAAACATTAAAGGCATGTTTTCAATCAATCCATGTTTTCACATTAGTTCAATGAAATCTTAATATTTAAAAATGATGAGAGATATGTATCACCTAGTAGGCAAAAAAGAAATTCTCACTTTTGTGAAATTATGACCAACATATTTCCAGCATTAAAATATACTGAAAATAAGAAGACTATGTGTTGTATATATATCTTTTTTTTTCTCTCAATTTCTTTAAAAAATGCAAACATTAACTTGTGAATTTAAAGAAATAAAAATGATAGTGAGAAGTATCACTAAGGAAAATGATAGTGAAGACAACATAGATGAAAGATCAATGGCTTCCACTTCTTGGTCATTCTAAAAGGAGATGAGAGAAAAAGTCCAATGTAAATATGTTATGACTAATGCCTTTTTATTATCCTAAACCAAATTATTATTATTTTTTTATACATATACTTTTATATTATTCATCAGAGATTAATCAGATTCAAATCCCCTAGCATATGAAGTCTTTGACTGGGAGAATTACAAACATACATGTCAGCACTTCACTTTAGAATGTACACAAATGTCATCAATGAACTAGAAAATAAATTATATGCATTTATACTGAGGACGTCATATGATTTATATGCCAAAATATTGCATGACGACCTCAGGGTCAAAATGGGTTAACTGATTCCAATGGGTAAAAAATATTTTTTTAAAATTTAAATACATTTATAATATTACAATTTTTCAATATGTACACCAAATTTTTCTTGAAAAAAAATGCTCAGCTCTCAATACAACATGTTGTAAAGATGCAGAAACATCTTTATTATTGTTGTTTTTTAAACCAAAATAATTTGTTTTTGCTTAAAAATGACAATACTTTCATTGAAATGCCAAAACTCGGGGGGATGCAAATACATTCAATGTCTCAAAAAATAATTGTTCTTGTTTTTTTCAACCTCAAAAAGCCATTTGCAGACAAAAAAATAAGTAAAAACACTCAAGTTGATGATGTTACGCATGGTAAGGTGATTGGGAAATAAGAGGCTGGACAAATTGCGCAGAACGACGAAAATAACACAACTAATTCTCTCATTGAAAACTTAATAGGGGCCCCTGAGAGTGTTACAAACAGTTTATTGATAGTTATATGATATCAGTCTGTATGCATGGTGGCTTGCAGATTCATCTTATTCACTGATTCTTACAACAAATTTGTGAGCCTGTAGCACAAAATACCAAGGTGAAATTCACAGCAATGAATCATTATGTTGTTTACAAACCTGTCTTGGTTCAGCCAACCAAGTTATCATTCTCTCTGACTGCCTTCGAGCACATGGTTCCCATATTTTAAAGCACACTCCCCTTCAGGCTAGATAATTTAATATCAATCTGCTTACTATTGTTTTGAAATGAAATCTCTAGGTGACTTGTTTTTTATCAGTCATGATAAATATGCTATTGCACCTTTATTGCGTACCTTTTAAAATAGGGCTATGTTTTCAGTGTACAGTAAAATCCTGATAATTTGAGTCTTGAAAGTTTGAGGTTCCAGATAATCAGACAATTTTTTTCAAAATTCCTCTTCACCCCCCCCCCCCACTGTTTTTCCTGCAAGAACATGATTTGTTCTATTTTTCCTGGTAATGCAGGTAATTTCAGTTTCAAGGGGCCTTTGACAGAGACTGAAGAGGTCTTGATCCCTAGGCTGGGGTCTTTAGTGGACCTACATTATTGGACAGAATTTTTCATGGGAATTTCTATAGTAAATTCATAGTGTAAAAAATATAGTAATAACATTCATTTCAGACCCAAGACTAGAGTTCTGCCAGACTTTCTTAGAAAGCGACCTTGGGTTTCAGTGACAATAATCTGTGAAGCATTAAGATGTTGAATTAAGACTTAACCAAGTTTATGTGCAATAACTTCATATATTAATATTAAAAAGTTTAGAAGAAATAATAAATGTATGGAAAAAAAATCAAAAAATAAGATTAGAAAGAGAATTTTCAAAGAAGAAACACAAAATTGAATGTATGAAAAAATATTGAAACAACCTATGCAAAGGTCATCATTGGGGGAAGGGGATAACTGTACATGTTTCGACCCTTGCATATATGTTCTACACTATTTAAATATTTTTTCATACATTCAATTTTGTGTCTTTTCTTCTTTGAAAATTCTCTCTCAAATCTTACACTACGAATTAATAAGTTTATATACATATTTCATCAAAGTTCCATTTTCAACATTAGCAAGTAGAGAGACCCATGGTCTCTCCATGTAAGTAAAAGCAATTACATAAATGGGATGCTAAGTAAGCTCCAGCCTATTGGCCCGAGGATGGACCTTGTATTTTTCGATTGTATACCATCTATATGCAGGGTGCATAGGTAATAGGATGCAAGCTATTTTACTGGCAAACCATTGATCCTAGAGGCATACTTCAAAAACAATCCAAATAATGTGTAGTGTGTAGTACTCAGATATGTCACTTACGTTGGAAGGGGTTATTTAATTATTGAAATAAAAATATAACTCTCTATACCAGTGTTTCCCAAACAGTGTGCCCCAGCACCCTAGGGTGCTGCGATATCAGCTAAGGGGTGCCGGGAGATATTATGGAGATAAATAAAAAAATATTGCACAGTCCACTTGAGATCTTAAAATATATCAAGGCGAATAAATTACTCTCATGCATGACAGACTTATCGGATAAGTCGCCATCTGTGGTTGCAGTGTCAGCAATGTGAGCATTTGCCTGAGTCTGGCTGTCCATGTACGGTCCCGTTCAGAGCACACAAGCTCTAAGGAAAGATGATTTGTTGGCTTTGTAGTCTAGTGCGCTCATTCGGCAAGTGAGAGGACGTAGGTTCACAATTTCCTATGTTTCTGACGTAATATTACGTCTGAAGCTCTTAGGACAAATACAAAACACTATTCTTTCGCTTGCGAGGTATGTGTGTGCCAATTTGAGATAAGAAAGTAATCTTGAGAGTTAAATTTGAATTTTTTTTCTTGGATTTATCTTCGCATCAGCCAGCTGTCGAAACCTTCGTAATAATAGCGGAGGGTAACATCATCTTCGGATAAGATGAAAAACTTCATTTTTTAACACTTATCAAAATTGCAATATGCAATATATATGTACTTTCCACTGAGGATCTCGACTGGGTTGTTTCACCATTTGATTTCGCAGACAGACAAAATAGATTTCATTGCTTGCCAAACTAGATGAATTTATTTATGTTTGCGGTGATTCCACACTCAAAGGTAAGCTCACCAAGAGTGAGGTGTCAGTGGCTGTTGTTTTGGACTGGATTGAGAGAGGAGTATCATAATCTAATGACCCTTTCACCCTTTGAAACATCATATCATTCTATGCGAGCAAGCCTTTTCTGATTATGGAGACAATAAAATTTAAAGCAATAAATACACTGCAAGGCCTTGAGGATGATATAGTTGTTTCATTGCCAACTATAAGGCCTGATATCAAGTGTCCATGCTCTAAGCATCAATCAAAAGTTTCACATTAATGTTGATCGAACAAAACTCTATTGATGTATTTTCACTTAGTGATTTTTGTTATAGTAAACTCTGTATTCAAGGAAGGGTGCCCCAAATTTTAATGTTATTCCCAGGGGTGACGCGAACTTCAAAAGGTTGGGAAACGCTGCTCTATACGGACACCCTGTGCTCAAAAACCCAATCAGAAAGTTGTTTTCCTGTCTTTCTTGATACCAACAAAAAAAAAAAAATCCAAGTTTTCAAGTGCAGTATTCCTCGAGATATTTGAATTTGACAAACAGAGGAAAGTTGGGAAAAAGCATTAAATATGGGTAAAACAAATATTGCACTTAAGAGGAAAGGGTCGGAAGGTATCATACTTAAAAAAATTACAAAAAAATTCAAGTACATTCACCTCACCCAGAAACACATAAAAACAAAAAAAATTAGCAGTGGAGTTCAATTATTAAAGCCGTAAAAAATTATTTAAAATTACAACCATTGGCTACTTATCGTCACTTCAGCTTCTCGGCGATATCTATGAAGAACTTCTCCAGCTTTTTTCCCCATAGAAACTCTCTCTAATATCAGTGGAACCTTGTTAATATGATGTTCAAGAGGCTAAGCCAAAACGTCCTATTAATGTGTGTCTTTTAAACTGAGACTTTTTAAAGAAAATGACTTCTCTTCCCCCCCCCCCCTCCCCAGCCACACACACACAGGGTTACAAAATATTATAAAATTCAATGTGTTTAATTGCATCTCCAACTCTTTTATAAAAGTAAATTTCAATACCACTTGAGGGGAAAATAATTAAATTGGACATTTCAAATCACTTAAAGAAATAAAATTTAGTGGATCATTACCTTTTTGCGGTACAACATTGGGTAGAAAATGGCCACAAAATCTTCCCGATTTGGGAAAATTTCCCATCTTGGACTCATTTTTTTTGGCAGTAGATGATTTGCAACCAACAGCTTGGTCTTTGATTTTTTTTCTCTGCTTTATAATCATTTTCAAAGTTGCCACAGGGACATTCAACTGTTTCGCAAGATCAACTTTTGTCATGAATTTAAAATTTTTGTTGAATTCTTCCAAAATTTCCAGTTATTATTTTTAAAGAAAGCCCTTTTCGTTTTATTGAAATTATGAACGGCGGATTTGGCACAGCCAGCAAGCAAAGCACCACGATGAAAGAAAATTTCATAGCAAACGAAAGAACTTATTGTGTATGTGTACTGTAAGTGTTTCCTATCAGCAGACTTGTACCCTTCAAATGCTTACAATGTGCAGACTTTCTTACCCTTCGAGGATAATGCTGAAAACACATTGGGAGAAGAAAAATTCTGAAAGGGCTGTCCAAACAATTGAAAACTGTTTCTCTTGGACTCACCACGTCTGCATATTCTCAGAAACAAGCAATAAACAAATCACTTAAGAGTCTACTCTAAATGACCATCAGCTAGCTCACTGGCTATTTTCATATATGTCAGCAAACATCCTAAAATTTATGGCTATTGTGGTGACAATATGCAAGAACTGTTTGTTGCAGCAGCACGTTTTCACTGCATACAAAAATTGCGTGCATTTAATGGAAGTTTTTTATCAAAAGATTTGGTGTGCGAGTCAAAGTGAAAACGTTGAGTAATTGAGGTTTTGGGCCGAATAAATGAATTATTTTAAAATTAAAATGTATAGGAACATATTGTGACAGAAGCCAAACATCGTATAAATGTGAAAGTCATATAACCATATAAACGAGGTTCCACTCTATTTCTCTTTTTTCTTTCTTTCTCTATCTGTGCTGTACCTAATCGTATGTTGTTTGAATGATGTCACTCAAGACTCTAGCGTTGTGGGATTTCAGAATCTTTAATTTCATTCTTGGCCTGTACTAATGTTAAAAATATTAATATTACAATTTTTTTGAGTGACCCATAATAATTCTGCCAAATATTTTTATATTTTTGTGCATATTTAAATGAGTAGAATTAGTGGTAATTTTTTTGAAGCTTTTTGAGGATGACACCTTCCGACCCTTTCTTTGTTAAAAACATGGAACTTTTTTTTGTTGACATCAGGGCAACAACTTTCTAATTAGGTTTTTGAGCACAGGGTGTCCGAATAAAAAGTTATCATTTTTATTTTAATAACTATACAATCCCTTCCAACATGAATGACATATCTGAGTACTACACATTATTTGGATAGTTTTTCTAATTGGAAGTATACCTCTAGGATCAATGGTTCACCAGTAAAATGCTATACACCCTGTATATTTATTTATCATAAAAGCAATATAGGGATGTCAACAAAAAAATCCTGTCCTAAGTGTCCATTCAGGTATTTTTTTTATAGCGTGCTCTTTAATCCAAAGTAAAATAATCATCTCAGATTTTAGCCACACAGGTGTGAAAGAGCAGCAGAAATATGGACCAAATTGCATGAGATCAGTGACACACAGCATGTTCCCAACAGAAAATATGCATCTTCAAGGTCGCCTGCTGATGAATGGATCTGGTTCAATCTTTTCTTTTGAATTTTTTCTTGCCAGTCGGGGTGGCCACGTGAGGAGTGAAGCATGCCACAATCATTTCCCTTCTTTTTGATATTTAGAAATAAATGGAACATTAATGTAACAGAAAAATCACGTTGCTAAGGGCTGAGGATGTTCTAAAGACAGCTCTAGGTCTTAGTTTAGTTCATCTCAGATTATTGAGACCCGTTACTGAATCATGTAAACCATAACCATCTCAAATTTATAAGCCTTACAAGGTTAGGAAATGTGTTATTATGTGTACTGCCTTTCAGGGCAGCCAAGACATAAGATTAGATAAATATAATTCTTATAATCATAAGAACTATACTCACTGGAATGGTTGTGAAGTGCTCTCTTCAAATGACTTGCATAGCCAAATTGCTACCTCTCTTTTCCTAAGGTCAAAGATGACAAAAGAAATTCAAATAAAATTTTATTGCTTGGATGAGAAATTCATGTGCACAAGCTGTAATAAATACAGGTAATTATTATATGTTAACAATGTGTTTGTGTAACAATTAAATAACAATCACTCCACAATTAGCAACAAATTTCCCTGTAACAATCAAAGTTCAAGTTAAAAAGTACAATCATTGAAGGAGATTTCAAGCATTTTCAGAACCAACCCATTTTAGAAAAGTAAGACATTTTACAAGCACAACATTACAGTATGTACAATAGTTAAGGCAAAGATGCTCAACCCTCAACCTTTTATTGAGCACAGGCTACTTGAATGATTTTATAACTAGTCACAGGCCATTTGAATAATTTGCTAAATATTTACGAGCTGGAATGGAATTAAAATTTTTTTAATTGAATATCATAAAGAAAATTTCAAAAGATCAGAGGCAAGTTTCAGATCAGTTTCAAGAATCGGTAGCACCTCAGCGAGTGAGTCATCTCATGGGCCTGGTCCCATGGCTCCAAAACATTGAAATTTTATTGTAGTTTTCATAAACATTGAATTTAATTTCTGGCGATTCCCGTTCTATTTTACTACTAAAAGGCAGTTTTACATAATGTAAAAAAATGAAAAGAGGCTCCAAAAATACTCATGCGTCAAATACACTAACTCATCAAGGCAGCTCTGATTAGGATGACAATTTTTCAGCTGAAATAACCCCTACCCTGTTAGATATTGACTCATAGAGAATGTAGAATTTTTTATTTTTCACCAGTTGAAATATTCATATGTAGATCAGAGTCTGGTAGTCATGCAGGTTTACATTATGCTTGGCTTTGTAGGCCACATCAGATGGCTCCAAGAAACACATTTGGCCAGCGGGTTACAAATTGAGCATACATGATTTAAGGTATAAGTGGGGGACAATTTCTTCTTGTTTTTAAAGTACAAAAAAATTATAAGCAACAGTATTGCACTATGTGTATCTATAAGCCTTAAAGTTATATTGGTAGTACAAAAAAAGTTGTGTGTGCACATATAGAAAAACACATTTTTGAAGGGGTCTCTTGAAGCAGATCTTAATTTAACGAAGGGCTATTTACTATAAAATCATGTCATGCGCGGTCTGTCCTTAAAAAAACACATACACACACATAACTGCAAATATTCTCAAGCGTAGACTTGAAGACTCCTCTTTAGATGCATTCAGACCGCTTAAATCTCACCTTACATTCACACTAAGCCAGCCTTATTTCATTAGCTACACACAAATTGTGTATCTAAGAGATGATGCATATATATATATATATATATATATATATATATAACTGCTGCTATAATGTGTGCATACTTTTTAAGAGTTTACATCAAACATGCTCTTGGAATTCATTGAAACTTGATCCACAAACATACCCAACTTGGAAAGCTACTGTATGAATGGTAAGAGTAGCATATTTGTTGGATACATGAAGCATCTTTAGTTATTTCTCCTTATTTTGTTCAAAAAGAGAATTTTATGAACCAATGAAATATAAAGTAACTTACGATCTGGTTCATCATTAATTTCTACATTGCGAGATCTACTAGTTTCACCATGTCGCAAAGCCTAGAAAATAAAATGTAAAGACATAATATTAAATTTAAAAATATATATATTTATAAGAATATATTGGATATAGATTTATCACATCTAAATTGGCCAATTTAGATGTGAATTGACCTGGCCAATGTCCAAATTTCACTTTTTGGCTAGCCAAATTTCACCAAGTGACTGGAGATCCCTGGCCAAAGTCTGAAAAGAAAATTCATGATTTGGGGCCATTGCCGTTTGGTGTTTTTTACGTGATAATTATATCCATGTTACCTATGGCAACCAATCATATTTGAAGTCATGATGCAGTAATATTTTTTTCCTACAAAAATTATTACAGCATGGCCAAAAATTAGGAACACGCCTCACATTTTTTCTCCATCACTTTCATGGCAGAATCCATGTGTGGTGCAAGCAGCACAAAGCCATGGATCCGGGCAGTGCCATCTTAACACATGGGCCTACCCGAGCATGGCCCGGGGGGTCTCATGAGAAAAGAGACCTCACAAAAATAAGATCCAGTAAAAGTTTTCTAGAATTTACCAGTTAGGGCCTCAGAAAAATCACTTGGCCCGGGGGCCCATGATGCTCTTAAGATGGCCCTGGATCTGGGCTAATATTCCAGGCATGGGCCTCCTCAAAGGTTTCAGTGACATGTAGAGTCCATGCCAAGAAGAATATCCGTGCTCTCATCAAAGCCAGATGAGGTCTCACACGATATTAGTGGCAAGTAGCGGGGTGTTCCTAATTTTTTGGCCACTGGGTATGTATGACTATATTAGTATATAGTGTTTTCTCTCACGTTTCTCTTTTTTATCCTCATAATATGGAGCTAATCCAATGCAGCCACTATATATAGTCATATATCATACATTAGCAAGGAAAAAAATAGAGAGAGATTGGGGCCCACAAGACCATCTTACATCAGTACTTTGAACATTGGCAGGGATCTCTAGCCAATTCACGAATTGGCCAACCAAATCCTGAATCATTCTTCCAAATTAGACTTTGACCAAAACTTTCAGCCAACTGACAAAGTGGCCGGCCATTTTACAAATTAGCCTACTTTAGGCTTTGGCAGTAACTGTAAATGCTAGCATGGCCTTTATCTCATCAACTGTCCATCGTAGTGGTACGATTCCAGTTTAAAAAATGCTTAACAGTCCTTCCCAAATTTCCTCCATTTTTTTATTTCAAATATCCGTGAACATTGCACTTAGAAACATGAAATTTTTTTGTTGGTATAGGGGTAGATGCCAACAAAAAATTTCATGTTTCTAAGTATTTTCAGTATTTTAATAAAAAAATTTGATTGAAAAACAGAATTTGTCCTCAAAACACTTTCTTTTTTGCATAAAGCAATGCAGAAAAGTTTTTGTTTCAAAGCCACAATTTCATTAACCCAATAATTGGTATTATAAATTTCACTGATCCACATTACCAACACGATGGAAATAACCAAACTCTGTGTAAAATGCCACATCAAAGGAAACCTTTTTGATTTTGAGAATGTGATTTCCTCCCTCCTCTCAACTCCAAGAATAATAAAAAATAACCCAAGGAAGAGTAATATTCTCTATCTCTTTTTCTATTATTTATACTATATGCACATTCCTATACTACGTCAAAGAGAAGGGGAGAAAAAATATATTTCTCTTTCTCATGTTTTTCCTCCTTTGGTTATCAAAATTTGAACAAAAGTTGACTCCATCCCTGGCAACTGATTTGACAGGTTGAGGGGAGGGATAGAAAACATATTATCAGGAGAATAAAACTTACAATCTTTTATCTGGGCTCATCATGGCCGAAATAAGATGGTTTAAAGGAGGTAAGGTGTCACGTAATTTCCAAAATATGAAGCCTCAAGTTAGGCAAGATATCTTGTAATTGTACCTCTGAGAGGGTCAAGGAAATGGAAAAAAATCAATCTAGCTAAATTATTATTATTTTTTCTTTGTGTTCAAGACTGATTTTTGCAATGCTATAAGAAGAGCCCGGACGTAGCTGGTCAATTTGTCGTACTCAACTTGTCACAGTACAAATTCGTCGCAGTGTCTATTCATCTCGGTACAAGTTTGTCACAGTGTCAATTCATCGCGGCACAAATTTGCCTCAGCTCCAATTCGTTGCGGTACAAATTCGTAGCAACTCCAATTCGTAGCTGTACAAGTTTGCTGCCATGTCAATTCGTCGTGACGTCAATTTATATATTACAGCGCAAAATCAATTTCGTCGAATCGTCAATTCTTCACTGTACATGTTCTACATGAGCTTGTATGTAGGTTTTTGTCTTACATGTGAAATAAAAAACATGAACAAAAGTGTACATGCAGTTAACTGAATTTTTTTTTTTTGTCAATGCAGAAAGGTCATCGAAATTAAAATTACAATATCAATTACATTTAAAAATTTAACTGCATATAAAAATTTGAAATGTTAAATAATTGATTTTTGCTGTGATAAAATTTTAAGATCAAGGAAAGTCCGTAGATAGGGGGTCATGATTGGTTCTCTTGAGTGTCAAGTCCATAGGCTAAATGTCACCGCTAAATTCCAGAAAATTTTCAAAATTAAAAATGAGATCATCGATATATCTAAAACCCCTGATTTTATGTTCAGTAAAAATATTAGTTTCATAAAAATGTAAAAAAATATTTGCAAAAGCACTAGAAAAACAAGTGCCCATGGGTATACCTTTGATCTGTTTAAATATGTTGATGCCATTATAAATAAGTAATTCTCAAAGATACAAAATTTTACAAGATTATTCCAAGAGTTTTTTTCTAAGTGAATGATTTCTTGTATTTTACAAATAAACTTTCACAAATATTTACAATGTTTTCATGAGGAATATTAGTAAACAAATTTTCAAAGTCAAATGTTTCAATTCTCTGTATTTTTGAATTTCTTAAAAAATTAAGAACTTTTCTTATTTCTTTATACATTGATTATTTATATATATATATATATATATATATAAAACAACACTAATTTTAATAAAAAGAATCATGCAATACCAAATATAATTTATGCTTTCATAAAAACTTACTGATGTTACTTGCACTGTTTGTGTAGTCACATTACGACATTGTTTTTGTGGTTGATCACTTAAATAGGCTTGCAACTGTTGTAACTGTGACACAAGAGATCTAAGAATATTCATGAAAGGATGATAAGTACCTCAAATTCAGTATAATACAAGAATGAACAAGAAATATTTCATGAATTAAACAAAAACAACAAATTCAAACAACATGGGAAATACAAATTTGAATTCCCGCAACACATTTCTGCCACAGTTGAAATAAAAATAATGTATTGTTTCCCCCCCCCTCCCCCTGCTAGAAGTATGAATACGCGAATTTTCACTTTTTTTTATCAGCTGGTTAGATAACTTATTTTGCTATCTAAGTTTCGCCTGAAACATGAATGTGTACCCCTATTGAAATATGAAACACGTTAGAAAACATTTTAGGAAAATAACTTTGATAGAGTAACATGAGTAGAGTAAACAGACACACGTCATTTCCCACATTATTTTTTTTCCAAGAACATTGCACATTCATGCTTCTAGCATGAGGAGAACAATGTGCAAGCAAAACTTTTTACCTTAACAGAATGAATGTGATTTTGTTCATGATATTGATATGATTGTTTCAAATTGTTAATTCATATCATTCATATACAACTTGTAATTTAAAAAAAATTCACTTTGATGGTAGTGCCACCAACTAAATTATACAGCATTTCTTGAAATGAGTGTTGCACAAATGCAAGTTCAGTAGTTGAAGAACAGCATAAAGTCTTCATAGAAAAGTGATTAAAATCTTTATGCTCAGCAACAAAATAAATTGAAAGGAGAAGATAATTAAAGTTAATCCTACTTAAGCTATGTTACTCTAATAGAGCAAAGAGCCGAGATGTGAGCCCGGTGACAGCCAAAGAGGAAATGACCGCAAAAACTAATCATTATCAGACTTCACAGACAGCCAATCAGAGCACCACATATTCAGTCTAACCATCCAATAATATACAGTCAATACCTCTTCTAGACCTGATGAAACTTCAGATGCACATTAAAAGAACAACACTGTTTGATCAGATATATGATTCTTTTCTAGCTTGTTGCAGAGAGACCTTCACAATATTTAACCCTTAAAAATGCCTGCTATAAATATGGATGAAACATCAGGAAGAAAATTTCTCAGACCATCACTTAATAGCCCGAACGTTTCACATATTTCATCAAATAAAATAAAAAAATATATTGGTTTCCTCAATGTTTTTCCCAGTATACTAATATTTGTATATCATGAAATAATTTTGGAATTGCAATAAATGTTGTTCATTGAAATCGCACAATTTGCAAATGATTCAAGTTTACATTTATTTACATATATTTGTCAGCTAACAATATTTGAATTTTTTTGTGAATAGGATCTATTCAGAAAGAACAGTAAAATGAACATAACCACATTGGTAAAAAGCACTGCCAGCTTTAAAACTATGTTTTTAAAATCTTGTGCACCACAACAGCTATCCCAAGAAATCCAGTATATTACAGAATAAATTCAAAGTAACAAAAAAAAAATAAACACTTACTTATTATTCCCTTCCAAAGACTCGAGCTTTTTCCTGTATTCATTGTTTTCATTAACCAATACTTCAACTCTGCAAATATAAATGTGAAGACATAATGTGAAAATGTTTCAGGCACAAATAAATTTGTAGGGATAAAACTGGTATATATACTTCATTTCATTTTTACATATAATGCATTTTTGAAAACTAATGATGATGAAATTAAACTTGTTGAGCGGGAGAAAATTGGCTTCATATCTTACAAGACAAAAACTGATAGAATTAAGAACTAAAGAAAATGGAATTCTTATATAAGTGGTGAATAACGTAAACTAACTTCTTTTCTAAAGCATCCATATATTCTTTTTTCTTTCTACGGCTTTCTTGAGCAGATATCTAATGCAAAAAATAATAATAATAAAAGATTTTACATGAATAGATATAACAATAATATGAGACACTGTTACTTGGACCAAAGTAAATTACTAAAAATTTGTATTATAGGATGATTAAAAATAAAAGTATGATACTGATAAAAGCTAAAATAAATATTTAAAAAATTTATGGATCTTTTTTTTAATAAAAAAAACAAATATGAGCTACTGTCTACACAGATGACAAAATAAACACCAGATGATGGAAATATGAAGGAAAAATCTAGAAAAAATTGATATGATTGCAGGGAATTTAATACTTGTAGAGAAAATAAATATGTAACTTGCATGAAAGTAAACACTATTCCCCTGCATTAGTGGGCATGCTGCCAAACACCAGATTTTTTAGTGTTGTTTTCTCTGGTCCGTTCCCAGTGTGCTGGAAAAAGCAAGGTTAAATAAGGATCACAGTATGAATTCAGCCAATTCAATGGGGCAGGGGTGGAAAATGAAAATTTGATTTTTGTAGCAGCATTTATCAGTTTTGTAGCACTTTAAAATTTTGCCAGCAAATAAAATACACAGTTTTTATAGACATATATGCAGTAGCCTACACAGGATTACTTTTTACTTTAAAAAACAGTGTTATCTCTGTATTCAAAAGAAGGGGGTATCCCCCAAGACACAAAATACATAGAGATTTCCTCTAGAAGATTTTTTTTTTAAATTTTAAATCAAAAACATTTTGAGAAACTCTTGATCATCACCTCAGTTTGATTCAACATACTTTGAGATACCTTCTTTTGCTGGGTCATTCTTAGAATATTTTGTAGAAATTCTAAGAAATTTAATAGAGTGATTAAAAACTATGGACTTTAATTCTTTTTAAACTATAGAATTAAATTATTTTTAAACTATAGAATTAAATTATTTTTAAACTATAGAATTAAATTATTTTTAAACTATAGAATTAAATTATTTTTAAACTATAGAATTAAATTATTTTTAAACTATAGAATTAAATTATTTTTAAACTATAGAATTAAATTATTTTTAAACTATAGAATTAAATTATTTTTAAACTATAGAATTAAATTATTTTTAAACTATAGAATTAAATTATTTTTAAACTATAGAATTAAATTATTTTTAAACTATAGAATTAAATTATTTTTAAACTATAGAATTAAATTATTTTTAAACTATAGAATTAAATTATTTTTAAACTATAGAATTAAATTATTTTTAATTTAAACTATAGAAAATAATGATTAAACTATTAGAAATTTAATAGAATGTGTGATTCTATTTTCACCAAAAATTCCATCCAAGTACATCTGTTTTCACTCCCTATTTTTCACTTATTTTATGACCCTTTTTCTCATTTCGTTACTTTTCCATGATTGTAGACCCCCCGGAATTTACCAACAGCTTTTGCATTGCAACTCCTGATGATGAAGATGGATTCGTCATTGCAGTTTTTCCAGTGTGATATGTTCTTTCGCGAACTTTTCCCTTCTTTTAAAGGATACACGAATGTTTGTCAAATCCAGCCAGTCTGGGAAAATTTACACAATTTAAAAAGTAATTAATGTAAGGAATGCATAAATCAAAGGAGTCAACTTTTTCTCATAAAAAATAGCTGGAAACAGCAATTGAATGGTTATTTTCTTTTCGTTGTTCTGAGAATGAGCGACAATTCGCATAGTTTGAACCAATTTTATACGTTGTCCAAAGCCTGGGCGCCGAATCCTGTGGAGGGGACCTCAAGCTAATTCCACTTGTGGCCCCAAGAAATAAAACTACAAGGAGGATAAATGATGTTATCGAAAAGTCTGCTTCTATTGTGACAAAACTTCAAAGTTTCTTAAGTGAAAATTTTGTTTTTGGCACAAGATGGCACGGAATTGAAGAATTTTGGCATTTTTGTAGCAGAATGTAGCAAACGCCGGACATTGTAGCAAAATATAGCTTGTAGCAGATTTTCTATCCCTGAATGGAGTTTTATAATAAAGACATTTAAGAATTTTCTAGAATCTGTGATTTTAATTTCCTTGTATGCTGGTCCAGAAGTGTATTTACAGGGGGGGCTTAGTAGGCTATAGCCCAGGGCGGAAAGTTTGAAGGGGTGGCAAATTTGAGGAATGAGTTGGCAAGAAAATTAGTAGAATGAGAAAAGGGCAGTAAAATTTTTATAGGTTACCAAGTGGCAAAAACCATAAATCTGTCTCTGCCTAGAGAGACTAGATCAGTGAGTAACCATGAAAGTGTGCAAGCATGTGAGTGACCAAAAGAGTTATCTTGAGAGCAAGAGAACAGATCAGAGAAGAGACCAAAAGAGTGATCTTGATATTGAGGGAACAGATCAAAGAGTCACCAAAAGAGTGATCATCAGAGTGAGGGAACATGTAAGTGAGTACCCAAAAGCGTGATTTAAAGAATGTGTAGCATAAGAGTGTCCAAAAGAATGTTTAGAAAAGGAGTGATAGAAAGAGTGACCTAGAGAGCAAAGTTAATGAATGACAAAAAGAAAGATCAAGAAAGTGTGCAAGCATGTGAGTGACGAAAAGAGTGACAGAGCATGTACAAACGTGTGAGCAACAAAAACAGTGTACACGCATGTATAATCAAAAGAGAGACTTAAAAGAGTATGACCAGATCAATGAGTGACCTACAGAGTGTATGAGCATGAGACCAAAAGAGTAACCCAGTGAGTGTGGATCCATGAGAGTGACAGAGAATGAATACAGAGCTCAGTGAGTGACCAAACAGTGATAAAAAAATTACACCAAGAAAGTATTCAAGCGGAGATTGTGACCAAAAGAGTGATGTCAAGACTGAGGCGTATTTACAGGAATTAAGACCAAACAAGCTAGTCTAGGCCAGCAAATTTGAAGTATGAGTGGCAAAAAAATTAGAATAGAATAAAAGAAAAGTGGCAAAATTTACGTAGCCCACAGGCAGCAACATGGGTGGAGATATGGGGGTCATGGGGCATTGCCCCCCAGCATCAAAGGTGGAGCCTACTGATCTAATGTATATGCATATATGTGAACTGACATCATCATCAACAATCATCATTGTGCTCTTCCCCCAAGAATTTATGTCTATCTCCGTATCTCCGTCAATGGGCGGCAAAACCATAAATACGCTTCTGTGCTGGTCTCCCTCAACGTTTCCCAGAATGCTGGATAATGCAGGGAAATATGGTAAATATCAGGATTAACTTCATTCATCACTACCAATTTTAATTAATTTTTCATAAATCAAGAAAATATATAAAATTTTAGTTATACTTTTAAATGTGTATTATTAGTATTTAGATAAGAAACATTCAATTTTCTACTGCTATAATCATGCATACTTTAGATGTTTCTCACTAACCATACATACAAATTTAACAAAACTTTGTCAATATGACGCATCTCACCATATTGGCACAGCACAAAGAGAAATAACAGTCCATGTAAGTACGCAAAGAAAAAAACCAGATAGTACTGCTCATGTGCTATCTTTGAAGTGAAATGGAAATCAGTTCAAGTTTCAAAGAAAAACTCACATTTGATGAAAATAGCTATTTCACCAAACACCAACTCTGGCCATATCGCTATATTGCAATTTACTGACATTAATGAGATGGGTTGGAAATGAAGGCACTATCTATCGATGGTTGCCTCAAGCTTGTTAAGAAAACTATCTTATCTATATCCTCCTTCGGGTTTGAACCTGGGACTGTGACAGCAACCTTCATGGTGTGGTAGAGATGAGCATCTTACCACCGGGCCACTTGGGTGCTGATGAAAGTAACGGGAGACACAGGAGAAATGTTACCACAAACATTCCACAATGCAGCACTTGGAATAAATAATGGAATAAAAGTTTTTCAGATGAAAATCAATTGCACATGTTTATAGCATGATGACTATATCTATAGAAAGTCTGCATTAAAGATTTCTTATCAAATATTTGTGTGGTGTTAGTCACTGAAGAACTTCATAGATTATAAGAAGGAATTTGGTACTAATATCAGTGACAATTATTCCTGGTACAAAAAAGCAATAAAATGACCAACATTGCCTGCAGCAGGAACTGCCTCATTGAGAGGTTAGTGCATCAACCCCTTCGCAGGATTTATGGATAAAAATTCTGAAAAATGTGCGCTGCAATCACAAAGTCTGCAATTTGAAAATATAGTGCAAGTTCTGGTCTAATTAGCTCTTATTTACAGAAAATGACCATGGTGTGCAGAGGTGCCGACATGAAGAAAACATTGGGGGGGGGGGGCGCTGAAAGCTCCCGGTCATCCCATGTATACAACAAGACTCAAGCATATACGCAGGAGAGGAAAGGTGCATTGCATTGTTTTTTCAGAAATTATTGGGGGGGGGTCAAAGTGCCTCAGACCCTAGGTGCCGGCATCTATGTTTGATGAAATTCATCCAAAGGCGGGTAACGGCTAAACAGCTGGAGTAACTATGGCATCTATGATGGTGTGACAAAAGAACCAAATAATCTGGTAGAAAAAATTGACAGTGGTGTACGAAAAAGTTGATGTACTAAGAAGTGTTGAGTGGTTTTGAATATGAACTTTATTGATGGTATGAAACATGAAGTTTTCATGTAGCTTTGTCTGCTCATAAACTATTGTTTTGATATGCAAATAAATATAGCTTAATAAGAATCTTGTATAACATTCTCCTTGTAAACATTATTCTGTGGTACTTTTAACAAAAAAAGTGACATTTTTTTATTCCCTTCCTATTTTTAGGCTTTTTGTTGAGTCATGATATCTCGCCAACCTTGGCTGTATCTTTGCGACTTTGAAATTGATTCATTTTGTTTACTGTCGATGTTTTTACTAGCAAGTATGAGCTGTGTACATGCATGAGCATTATGTAACATCATTTTCCTTTTTCTCATTTTCATTCCACTTTATAATTGAAATTAATAATTAGTTATGTCGATCCTATTGTGCTTCAAACTCTCTTCTTTCAAACTAAGTATAACTGCATTGGGCAATTTACTATCGAATTAGTTATGTCAGAAGTATGAGTGCATGTACCTAACAGTCTAAATACGTATATAGTGCTGTGTCTGACTTTTCAGTGCTGCCATCTATATTTCAGAAGTGAAGTGAGTGAATTGTAATGATAAAATAATTGCACAGTTGTACGCCTGTTGCTCTCTATGTCGAGACTTTTTAATGAGAAGATCAGCTCACATTTGCACCTTGGAGTTGGGAACCACAGAAAACCAACTTCAGTCAACCACCACTGTGGCACTGGTGGGGTTCAAACCAGAGTCCTCGCAATGAAAGTCTGTCACTCTGACCACTGCTTCAAACTTTTTCTTTCAAATTGAGCACAGCTCTGTTCTATTGCCATGGGCAATTTACTACCGATTGAGTTGTGCCAGAAGTGTGAGTATGTGTACCTTATAGTCTGAGTGTATATAGTGTTATGTGTGAATTTTTAGTGGTGCCATCTATATTACAAATTCTGAGTGAAGTATGATGTTTGAATATTTGTACTGTTGTATGCCTGTTGCTCTCTGTGGCGAGACTTTTAATGGGAAGATCGGCTTACATATGTGATTCGAAGTTGGGAACTTGCTTCAAACTCTGCTACACTTTGCATTAGAGAATCGCAAGAGAATATTGGCTCCAGAACATGACTGCATGATCGTTCAATAGAAATTGAAACCACATAGCTCTGTTGGCAGTGAGATTCCAAATCAACAGATTGCAGTGTCAAAAAGACTGGACAAGATGGGAAATGTCAATGATGCTACTATTAGAAGACCCACAAACATTTGGATTTTGATTCGAGAGAGAAAGTTCCTCAAAGAGAAAAGGAAAACTTGTTGTTCACAGAAGCTGTAAAGTTTCGTCAATACAAAAAGGACTTCGATGTAGGTGGAGCTAAAGCACTGTTGCTTCTTACTCAGTCTTGATGAAACTAACTATAACTTTGTAAAAACATCCACAACAGCCAGAGAATCACGAGAGAAGCTACTAGTAATCTATAACAAGTCATCGTTGCATCGACTAGACCAGCTGTGGATGGAGTTCTTTCACCTACAGTAGAGTGAGAAAGAAACTGTCTTTCATTGCCTCTTTCATCAGTCATTGCCAAAATACATTTATCAAAGCAAATGATGAGCGTCAGTGCATTTTAAAATGTGAGGTTCCTGGCGCAACGTTGCTGTTTCAAATAATTTCAACACTATCAAAGGAGTACTTAGCCTTCAAGAGGGTATGGGATGGTGTATCGCTGAACGATCAATCGATCTCTTGATTGAAAGACTGTGCGGATTTGAGCAATAGAGCAAGTTGCAATGACGTTCAGACAGCTCACCATTACATGATGAATAAACAGATTCCTTATCCAGGAGAAAGGAACTTGCATTGAAAAGGAAAGAGAAATGGAAACAAGAACAGAAAAATTATGGGAAAACTGGATGTAATGCAAAAAAAAACATGTGTTTCCTGTGCGGAAAATGTTTTCACAAGAAAAAATTGACTGTCCTTAATGAAAAATCAAAAGTGTGTTGCCGAGTTTGGGCTCAGCAATGTTGTGTTTGTTACTAAAAGTGGCTGATAGCTGGATTGCGGACTCGGCAGCATCACACCAGATGACACCAAACTACGATGTGTTCATGAATTTGAGAAATTCGAATTTCTGGAGGTTGTCAATGCAACTGATTGGGAGAAGCTTTTCACCTATGGATGTGGTTGGATAAATGAGAAAACGAAAGTCAATGGTAAGGGGAATTATAATTTTCTCACTGATGTGGGGTACGTGCCCGATTTGAAGTATTGTCTCCTCTCCGTAATGCATGCTTTTGAGAAAAATCTATTCATGAATGGATTTTGCTATGCAAAAAGAAACTGCATGACTGTTGTAGTTGGAGAAAAGTCTAATAACAGATTGTTCATCATGAACATGGTTATCGAAAAACCGAAAGTGTTTGTACCAGTACTCATTTTAAGTTTGGGTGACACTCTCCAGTTAATGCGTACGAGGTTAGTGCATCAAAATAAAAACGTCAAAAGTTTCTCAAGAAGCAAGGAATTTCTGTGTCTGCTGGTGACTCAATTTTGTGTTGGGTGTGCATATGAGAAGTCCCATAGAAAATCATTCAAATCCCAAATGATCAAGCCAACAGATTGGGGGATTGGTTTGATCGGGTAAACAGATTGATGCTGATATCATAGGACCCATGGAAGAAGTCTCAGTTGAGGGTTCTGGTATCATGCTGATTATGAAAGATTACATCAAGTTTCGTTGTCTCTGAAAGCTAAAAGTGAAGTGGCTTTTTGCATTGAGACTTTTCTCAATGAAATTAAAATGGTGGGTTATGCTGTGAAGCAATTTCTGTGAGATTCTGGAACTGAATTTTGTAAATACCATGAAAAAATTCTAAATGGCCATGGTATTGAGATGCATGCGTTCATGGTTGAAATGCCTGAACAAAATGGGGCAGATGAATGTGAAAATTCTATAACTGGGGAAGCAGCCAGGGCTATGGTTCATCATGAGCAACTTCCTAAGAAACTGTGGGCAGAGGCATGCAATACTTCTGTGTTTGGTCTCAACTACACAGGTTTGACTCCAGTGGATTATAAAACACTGCATGAGTTGTGGTATGGTAAGCCAGGCAATTTTCATTTCAAATGCCTATGAGTGTTTGGTACGAGGTGTTTTGCTCATCAACCAAAACAAAAACGTTGAAAGTGAAACAGAAAGTCTATGGAAGGACAATTTGGTGGTTACTACGCTCATGATGGATATCATGTATACATATCATCCAAAAATATTGTAGAATTGAACTAACATTTTCTGTAAATAATAATCATTCAAACCAGAAGCTGGATTTCATTGAAAATTGGGATGAGTGTAGTGATGAAGATGACAACATCCAAGGGTCCCTGAGAACTGATGATGAACTTCAAGAGACAGAAATTGTCGAAAGACAGTATCCTTTTCAAGAATGCAGACCACCTTCTTTCCTTAGAGAAAACTGTGCTGTTCTGGTCTATGTGCTGTGTGGTCAGCACCTAGACTGGTGTTATCACTCCTACCAGTTATAGTGAAGCTGTAAGTTCACCTGAAGCAAAAATGTGGCATCATGCTATGGAGGAAGAGATGAGGTCTCACAAAAAGAATCAAACCTGAGAATTGACAGAACTTCTGACCGGAAAAAAAGAGTTATCAACAACAAATGGATTTACCGAATCAAAACACAAGCAGACAGATCACTTGACAAGATGAAAACTAGGCTTGTCATGAGGGTTTCCTCAGAGAAAAGATAATAATTATGATCACCCGTTTTCACCCGTTGCTCGTTTCGATACCCTGCATACTGTTCTCAGTTTGTGGCTTTACATAAATTTTATCTTCATCAATTTGATACAAAAAACAGCTTTTCTGTGTGGATTTCTGGATGAGGAGATTTATATGTGATAACCAGAGGGATATGATGGTTCTGGTTGAGTGTGTCATCTTTTGAATTTTACTTTATGGACTAAAGCAAGCTCCTTGATGCTGGAATTGTCAATTCATGCAGTTCATCATGAAGTTGAATTTTCAACAGTCTCAGACTGATCCATGTCTGTTCACTGGAAAGACTGAGGAAGAGATGCCTATCATTGCTCTCTATGTTGATGATGGACTGGTAGCTGGATCAAGCAAGTCAGAGATATCCAAGCTGATTGCTGATTTGAAACAAGAGTTCAAGATAACTGATGGTCCACCAGACGTGTTCTTGGGTGTCTAAATTCAACAGAAGGAAAATGGGAAGATTTTCATATCTCAAACTGAAAAATACTGCATCATTTTGGTATGAAGCAAGCTAAGCCAGTAGCTATTCTGTGTGAAACCACTAAAGCTCAGGAGGGAGCTGATCCTGTCTATTTTCATTATAGAGAAGCAGCTGAGTGTTTACAGTATCTAGCGGTGGCTACTTACCTGGATACAGCTTTTGCTGTAACTTTTGTGTCTTGAGCTTTGTGTAAACCAATGAAAAATTACTAGATTTGTGTAGAAAGGATTTACAGATACCTTCGTGGTACCACTGACCTAGGACTGATGCATCATTCATTTCTACGATCACAATTCTGTTTCTACAGTGATGCAGATCACACTGCCAATGAAAAAACTTGACGGTGAACTTCTGGAATAATCTCTTTGTATTCAGGTGATGCTATCCCCTGGTGGTCAAGACTTCAATACAGTGTAGCCATCTCCTCAACGGAAGCTGAGTATGTAGTTGCAAGTGAAGCTGCTAATGAACTGGTGTTGTTGAAGCTGTTTTTCAAAGAGCTAATCAGATTTGATGACATTCCAGTTTTGTATGTGGACAATCAAACTACTATAAAACTGGTGCAAAATCTAGTTTCATTGCAGGTCAAAGCATAGTGCTGCATTTGATTTCATTCAGTACATGAAAAATTTGGAAAATAACGTAATGTCTGTGATGTATGTACCTTCCTGAGATCAAAGGAAAGATATCATGATGAAGTCATTGTCAAAAATAATATTTAATTGTATTCTCAAAAACATTGGGCTTCATATCGGGAGAGTGTTGAGTTATGCTATCTCACCAACCTTGGCTGTAACTTGGCAACTGCACATGTTATACTGCCAAATCGGTTCGTTTTGTCACTAGTCAATGTTTGTACTCATTGAGAGTAAGTTGTGTATATGCGTGAGCATTATGGAATGTCATTTTTCTTGTTATTTTGGATCTGTTGATATATCCTTCCTACTAATGATGTGTGCATGTAAATAACTATAACCAGAATATCCAATTGAACATATTTAATAGAGATTTAAACACTAAAAATTGGAGACAACATTTTTTGTTGTTCAGACTTGAGCAGCCATGTATTTTGCACTGTTGCCAAAACTCCAAATCTCTAAATACTTGACTAATAATCTGTTACCCCATTTTAGCAGACAGTGTCACTAATCTTGGCTTATGCAGTGGCTTCATCATATTGGCCACCTGATTCTCTGTAGAGACCTTTTGTACTGCAATCTCTCCTTCCATCACTTTTTCATGAATGAAGAAATGTTGAATGCTAATGTGCTTTGTGCGGTGATGGAATTCTGGATTTTGTGCTAGTCTTATAGCTGTGTTATTATCAATTTAGATTGCTGGAACTTCTTTAAGTCGTACAACTGTTTTGTACATCCTTTGCAACCAAATTGTTTCTTTACAACATTCATTTGCTGCAAAAATTTCTGCTTCAGTAGTCAATGTTGCTACAATAGATTGTCGTTGACTGAGACATGAGAT
Organism: Pholcus phalangioides; assembly: GCF_987345545.1. NCBI lineage: Eukaryota > Metazoa > Arthropoda > Arachnida > Araneae > Pholcidae > Pholcus > Pholcus phalangioides. The sequence goes on along the minus strand of NW_028301604.1, from coordinate 26,121,095 downwards.
AGCTCCACTGGCACAAGCATACGCAAAATTTTCTCGAGGGGAGTTCAGATTTTTTCCCTTCTGGGGGGGGGGATTAGAGCCCCTCCTTTGCATACGCCAATGTCCACCGGCATACAAGATCACCACTCCTGTAGTTGAGCAACCAGTCTTTTCACATCCTCCAAAGTAAGCAACACTATAGCATTCTAACACTCTGGGATTGTAGTTATATCTGTAGATAATGTTTTTACTTGTAGAACTTGCAATGTATCTGAGAACATGTTTGGCTTTCACCCGATCTTCTTTTGAATGATTCTCTATTCCATGATACTCTTAAGACGGCCCTGGAGACAGCTGCATTCATCCAATGTAAACATATTCAAAAAATGAAGTCCCTCTTCATAACTCAAGCCCTGTGTGCCAATAAGGACATGTGTTTGCCCATTCACCAATCCTGTTTAAGTTGGTCTAGAGCTATCGCTTTGGTTGGCCCCTATCACTTTGATTCCTGACTACCCCCCATTAGCTTCACATCATCTGCAAATTCGCTAGCAATCCTATTGATACCCTCATCGAGTTTATCAATAAAAAGTGAAAAAAGTATGAGGCCAAGAACACTTCCTTGGGAAACTCCACTTGTGATGCCTGTCCGATTAGAGAATTCCCCGTTCACTATAACTCGTTATAACTCTTAACTACAATCTATAACCAATTCAGCAAGTTACCTCCAATCTTAATCTCATGTAAATGCCTCAAGAGTTTACCATGTTGGAGGCAATTTAATGCCTTCTGGAAATCAAGGTAAACAACATCTACATTTTAGCCCTTACCCAAAGCTATAGTCACATGATCATAGAAGCAAAGGAGGTTAGTTATACAAGACTTCCCCTTCCTGAACCCATGCTGATTATCCAACAATACATTATTCTCAGCTATCTACTTCACAAATTGTCTTTTGATAATACTTTTCGAAATTTTTGAGATGGAGCTCGTGAAAATCACTGGACGATAATTGGACACAGCTCTTCTACTACCCTTTTTAAATATTGGAACAACATTAGCAAGCTTCCAGTCCCTTGGAACGATACCCTCAGCAACACTACTCCTGTAAATCTGTACAACTGGCCCCCAATAATTCATTAGCACATTCCCTGAGGAGCATGAGATACATATCATCTGGTGCTTTGCTTGTACATACATTTTTTTAGAAGAGCTAGGACCTAAATGACTTCTACGTGTATATCGTTGAGGATTTTATTACCCCATGCAACACCCGTACATTGAATATCATTTTCTCTATTTAAAACCGATGCAAAAAAGTCATAGGAAGCACTGCGCATGCCTACATCGCTCTACCCTAAACTCTCTTATCGAAAGAGGGGCCAACTGTCCCCTTACATTCATTATTAACGTATCTAAAAAATGATTTTGGGTCAGGCCCAATGTTATCTGCCAACCAAGATTCAACTTCCTTTTTACTCTATCCCTTATCACTTTCCTCAACGCTTTTCTTCTATCAGTAAACAATGACAAGTCACTTCGTCCACTTTTATATTCTCTGAATGCTCTTTTCTTTTCAAGATAAATGTTATGCACGCTATCTGGGAACTATGGGGGGGTGCTATGTACAAACACACTTTTTTCAAACTAGAAATCTTCAGAGTTTCAGGAATGGATTAATTGCTATGGTAGAAGCTGTTTCAGTTTGTGAACAATTCGGTTTACAAAAGGACTTCAGAAACTAATCAAGCTCATAAACCAAGGTTGAGTATATCTGCATAACAAATATATAAAGATGAACTATAAAAGAACTACCTTATTTTTTATTTTCCTTCTAATTTTTTTTAATGACCTTTCTTCAGCTTTTGTTAGAGGTAACCTCTGAGGAATTGGGTACCCTTCTGCCAGGAGTGTTCGCTTTTCTTCTTCTGTCAACAGAAGTACTCCTGTGGCACCTTTCTGTAAAATATGAAAGAGCATTATTCTTTTTTTTAAGAGTCTTTATTTTTTTCAAAAATTCATAATAAATATTAAAGATATGTATTGCCATAAATTAATGTGTGCAACAATGTCCTCTAAAAGTAAAAGTATATTTTCATATTACTTTTACAGAGATATATTTTCACCAGGGCTTGAAAAAATGAATTAGGCACCTGCAAAATTTCTGAAGAGACAAGAATATTTTTACTTAAAAGAAAATAGTCAAAATGCAGTCAATGTCACTTATCAGAATAATGTTCATTTATAGTTATCATGACTTTGGTTCATGTTACTAAGTGTTTTTTTCTTTTTGCATAGTTTGAAGCTAAGGCTGAATGAGACTAATTTTTCCCCCTCTAGGTTATCGTTATCAACCTGCAAAACTATGTAGGAGTTGAGAAGGCTTTCTCGTTGACAAAAATGTATTTACTCAGTTCACAATGTACCTAATCAGGCTATGCTATGCTAGCTACCATGATGTATGTAGTACTGGTTTTACAATAGCTTTCCCATGGTGAAGCCATGCATGTGTAAGACCAAAAAAGTTATTTTCTTTTGTTCTTGGTCAGAAACTAAATGTCTATTGAATATTTACTTCAACAAATGCTGTTTTGAGTGATATATTGCAAACAAAAGGCAAAATTTCTCTTGAACAAAGACACGGATGTAATTTATTGTAAGCTTTTTCAAAAGTTAGTAGAATGGACAAGTTTTGAGTAAATTTGATTGATTGCAGTTAGAAGGGTGTTTAGAGAATTGGAGGTAACAGATTTTGGTGGCAATTTAGTTTTACACTTTTCAGATCTCCTGATGGAAAAAAATGGTGACTCCTTATAGATTTTTTTTTCTTTCCAAATATGTGCTTAGTTTGCGGGTCTTAGTTAGTGCAGGTCTTTCCGAAATTTCACAAATTTGGTTTTTCCAGACTTGATGCATTTTCCTTCTATCCACCATAGCTTGAAAACGGTTAGAGATAGGACTAAGTTGCTAGGGTGCTTTGTGCTCCACATGGGCTTGTATATCCCTCCTTTCATTTGGAAGATTTGGTGAAATTCCCCCATATATATATATACTGGATGCAAATTTGAGTTTATATCCCTTTCAGACCCAGTACCATGGGCGGAGATACGGGGGGGGGGGTCATTGCCCCCCCCCCCAGCATAAAAGGTGGAGTCGACTGATCTAATGTATATATGAGCTGACATCATCATCATCATCATGCCCCCCTAGACTTCCAAGTCAATCTCCGCCTATGCCTAATACTAACAAATGTGGGGGTTGACTTCAATGATAACACACACATAATCTTTGAAGTCAGGGCTGAACTCCCTGAAGTTAAAGAAAATATATAAAGTGAAAAAAATGCAACCTATCACATTTGTGCATACAGGGTTTGAAAGGGTTATACACCCTTTATCTTTGGACTGTCGGTTATAGAAACATTTTGATTAGAAAAAGTACAGAAATGATATGTCCATTTTAGATATATGTAATTTATTTAACTTGGGACCCCCCCCCCCCATATATGTACTGAGATGCAAATATGGTCACTCCAAAAAAATGTAAATATTAATATTTTGAATGGCAATAGAGGCCAAGAATGAATTTAAAAACCCTGCAACCCCCCCCCCCCCAGAGTGATGTCATTCAAACACATGATCAGGTACAGCATAGAACACAAAAAAAGAAAGATTAAAAAAAGGAAGAAAAGAAAAAGAGCTAGAGAGTGTGTAACAGAAGTGAAAAGAAAAATTTTAAAGATATCGCCAAGAAGCATGAGACGTGATGAGTAGCCAGCTGTTGTCATTTTTTTTTATAATTTTTTTCAGCATTAATAATTGCACTCCACCACTAATTTTTTTGTTTTTATTTGTTTCTGGGTAAGATGAATGTACTTAAATTTTTTGAGGACGAAACCTTGGGCCCCTTTCTTTATAAGTGAAATATTCACCAAGACATTGCACATTGAAAGTTAAGGTGATATCTCATAATTCAGAAAAGTTTCAATAAACTGCAACTTTAAAGAATCTGAGTTTCCGAGCTGTTTTTGCTAGAGTTTGTCTCTTATTATATGCTGTTCTTTGCCTCATTTTCAGGGATGATTAAATTCAAATATCTCGGCCAATATTTCACTTAAAAACATGAAAATTTTTTTTGTGAGGCATAGTATAAATGAGGCAAAAACTTTCAATTTGGAAGGTAGAGAACAAAGGGAACATATAAAAATTAAATTTTTATGACCTTTAGTAAAATAAAAAATAAAGACATATCTAAAAATCTAAACATATACAATACGAGGTTTATTCAAAAAAATATCTGATATTTATTCATAAAAAATACTTGTATTCAGATAGATCAATCTTACACTAATCTCATTCAAAGTGGGCTGCCACACAGTTCTCCCAACGGTTCTGCCACTGGTAACTAACTAACCCCTGTCTTAAGCAGCTCTGGAATACCTATTTTGAGATGGTGCACAGCTGGTCCATCACATTCTGCATGATGGTTCATTTTCATGGGGAAGAAACAGTCACACACAGAGCCATGTTGGGAGAGTAGAGAGCCTGACAAAGCACAGGTGTGCGGTGTAAGGGCAGGAAACCTTGTATCAAATGTGAAGAATGAGTGGGTGTGTTATGTAGCTGCCAGATTGACTGCTGCCTACAGATCTGGTTATTTGTGTCTCAGTGTCATGGAAGGCAACTCAGAACCTCTTGGTAGTACTCTGGTGATGGTTGTGTCATGTGGTGCATAATCATGATGAACCAAGCCACTGGTGTCAATAAGATGGTCAGCATGACTTTGAAATTGCTGTGGACCTGCCTTGCATTTTTTGGCCTTGGATATATATTGGATGTTTCCATTGAAATAACTGCAACTTGGTTTGTGGGTCGTACCTATAAATCCAGGATTCATCGCCCATGATCAATATGTTGAAGAAATTGGGATCACTGTTCAGAGTTTCCAGCAAGTCCTGTGTGATCTCCAATGGAGTTGCTTCTGCTCCCTTGTTAGCAGCTATGACATAAACTTAGTTGAGATTCTCCTGAAGCACAAATCCTCAGTCAAAATGGAATGAATTGATCTAATACCAATGCTCGCCTCTTATACAAGCTTTCTGATCATGATTTGATAATCCTGCATTATCAGGATCCACACTTGGTCAATGACAATCTCTGGATGTTGAGCCCCTACCAGAATGTGCTTCCCTCTATGTTGATATGCAGCCATCTTTAAAGCGGTTGTACCACTCGTATCTGTGTGGTGAATGCCCCCCCACAAAGGGGGGGGGGGGGCTGACAAGGGCCTGGGACAGATCTCATCATTTTTTGCTTTTTTCATGCTATGAATTAACTACAGAAGGAGCCTGTGAAAAGTCTGACCGGAGGCGTCGCAAAACTTCCCATCCTAGGGCCCCACTCCAAGATGTGGGGGTCATGGTGCGGTGCCAAATGATTTGATTTGTCCTTAAAGGCCTGTCAAATCTTGTGAATCGTTATCACTTGGGAATTGTCAAGCTTCACACAAAATTTTTCGTTGTTTAATGATCAAGTTTTTCTATCATTTTGTCAAAAACAAAAATTTGATGGTACTCACACATCTTTACTCATCTGGGGTTTGCCAATTGACAGCTTCCACAGACAGGAAAATATGTGAGCATACACATACACACATTAGGGCTGCCTACATATGTGCACCACACCACGTCTCCATAGCTTCATTTATTTAAGCATGAAAAATTATGGTCAGATACTCTTTGAATAAACCTCGTGCAATACTTCAACACTCTTTCTAATTAAAAATATTTTTTTTTTAATTTCTTTACCCAATGGTTCAAAAAGCAAATAGTGTGTAGGAACTTTAATATTTGCACCCTATATATATATATATATATATATATATATACATCCAGCATTATGGTTTTGCATTAACTGAGGAAATGTGAATAGCAAATTGTTCACTAAAAAAAGTTAAATTTGATTTTAGGAAAATATTAATTTTATTATTTTCTAACATATTTTTTATTCTTGAGAAATGAGTGGTCAAGAATTGGAATCGTAGAATGGGAGAAGCTCCGCAAAACTTGTATAACCCTCAAAAAAATCCCATAGGCCCCCCCACAAGGGTGGGGCTAACAGTGCTTCAGCCTCGGGGTCCAGGAGATTTTCATCAATTTTTTTGCCTTTTCATGCTTTAAATTCACTGCAGAGGGTCCCGTAAAATGTCCGGTCTGGGGTCTAAAAATATAAAAACCTAGGGACCCTGCTGCAGGATGTGGGGTCCATGATAAATCCGCATCTGCCCAGATAGCTAGGAACTAGATCAGTGAGTGACCAAAAAGTGCCATAGGGAGTTTGCAAGTGCATGAGTGAGCAAAAGAGTGACTTAGAATATGAGCAAGCATGTGAATGACCAAAAAAGTGACCTAGAGCAGTGTTTTCAACTAGAGGGCCCTGACAGTCAAATCAGGCCATGAATGATTCACATCTCATTTTTCCCCATTAGTCATGTGTATGACAGCCTTCTCCTCACAAAAATGAAACCAACCGGACCGCAGGCTTCCAAAGGTTGAGAACCACTGATCTAGAGCATGTGCAAGCAAACATGTAAATGATCAAAAGAGTGACCCATAAAACAAGGAACCATGTCAGTGAGCTCTAGTGATTTTGGATCTTGATATTTCCTTCCTACTAATGATGTGTGTGAGAGTAAATAATTATAACCAGAATATTCAATTGACTAAGACACATATTTAATAGAGATTCAAACACTAAAAATGGGAGACATCTCTTGTTGTTCAGACTTGAGCAGTCATGTTTCTTGTACTGTTGCCAAAACTCCAAATCTAAATACTTGACTAATAATCTGTTACCAGATATCAAAAACAGAAATACGTAAGTGAATTGTTTGTCCAGTAACATAATATTATAACACTTTCCCCTTGTTAATAAAACAAACAATTCTGTTACAATACAAGTCCCATTTTAGCAGACAGTGTCACTAATCTTGGCTTATGCAGTGGCTTCATCATATTGGCCACCTGATTCTCTGTAGAGACCTTTTGTACTGCAATCTCTCCTTCCATCACTTTTTCATGAATGAAGAAATGTTGAATGCTAATGTGCTTTGTGCGGTGATGGAATTCTGGATTTTGTGCTAGTCTTATAGCTGTGTTATTATCAATTTAGATTGCTGGAACTTCTTTAAGTCGTACAACTGTTTTGTACATCCTTTGCAACCAAATTGTTTCTTTACAACATTCATTTGCTGCAAAAATTTCTGCTTCAGTAGTCGATGTTGCTACAATAGATTGTCGTTGACTGAGACATGAGATAGCTTCACCGGAATACAAGATCACCACTCCTGTAGTTGAGCAACCAGTCTTTTCACATCCTCCAAAGTAAGCAACACTATAGCATTCTAACACTCTGGGATTGTAGTTATATCTGTAGATAATGTCTTTACTTGTGGAACTTGCAATGTATCTGAGAACATGTTTGGCTTTCACCCGATCTTTTTTTGAATGATTCTCTAGCTTGTGTGATAAAATTCCTACACTGTCAGTATACATTCATAAATGAAGACAGAAGGCATTGAAAATTGCTTTTGAGGGTATTATGTATTGATCATTGGAAAATTGCTTACAAGAGTTTGGAAGAAGAAAAATGAATTGCCCAGACCTGTTTCTTCTGTGCACAGAATAGTGATATGAAATATTTTGCAATTTAAGTGAATTTGTGTGAAAACATTTTCATTATGCTTGGTCATGCACAATATTATAGAGTAATAATTCTCAAACTTTTGCACTTATATCGCCCCTCACCCTAGTTAATGTCTATTCACAGCTCCCCAGCAGAAACGGATGTATATGATAATCCGCATTGGCATGAAATGCTGTAGACGCCCCAGTTGTTGAGTGTGTCAATGGGATATTTTAGTTGAGAGAAGCAAAGTTTATTGATGGGGGTGAAAACCACAGAAAAATTGTATTTTCGAAGGATTTTAGCGATGCGTTGGCTGGTTTTTGGGAAGAAAAGCAAAACGATTAAGTTTTTGTGTTCCGGTTTAGGCTTGATTTTGGAAGTGTTTTTAATCAGTTTGCTGTATAGATTATCAATGAGAGAGCTGCGGTAGCCATGATAGACTGCTATTGCTCTAAGGACATTCAGTTCAGCATCGAGTAATGTCGGTGAAGAGCAGATATTAATGGCTCGCTTGACGTATGTGAAGAACGAGGCATACTTTTGTGCCAGAGGATCCGCAGAGATGTTGTAAGGGGGTAGGTATATAAGCTTACAAGCTTGCAAAACACCTTGTCTCAATGTTTTCTGTTTCTCTACCCCCTTCTGTAGAAAAAAATGTTAATCCGAGTATAAAAAATATTATACAATTTAAATACAATTTTAATTACCGTATATAAACAGAGTTTTATTGGGGAAAAATTCATTCCTCAAGTGGGGGGGGGGGCTAGGCTTATAGTGAGTCAGTTTTTGATGAGAAAATATTGACCCCTGCAATCAGTCATTTTTGTAGCAGTGTTCAAGAAACTGGCTTTATTGGTATGGGATATGTTCAAACCCCACAGAACCAATAATGTTAAAGCAGAGGCAAAGAAATCAAAAACATCATTGGCTTTGATACCAGGTGGGCTAACATCGATTGTACAGCCTTTAGATGTGAGCATCAACAATCCTCTCAAAGACTATTTGAGAAATTTGTGGATCGAATTGATGAGTTCCGATGATAAAGAAACTACAAAAAGTGGCGCCTTGAAGAATGAATAAGCTTCACCGGAATACAAGATCACCACTCCTGTAGTTGAGCAACCAGTCTTTTCACATCCTCCAAAGTAAGCAACACTATAGCATTCTAACACTCTGGGATTGTAGTTATATCTGTAGATAATGTCTTTACTTGTGGAACTTGCAATGTATCTGAGAACATGTTTGGCTTTCACCCGATCTTTTTTTGAATGATTCTCTAGCTTGTGTGATAAAATTCCTACACTGTATGCTAGGTCGGGTCTGGTGCCTACTATTAGATACATGAAAGCTCCAACTACTTTTCTGTAAGGAAATGATTCATCTGTTTGTGAATTGAGACCATTTTTCTTTGACGTCTCCTTCAAAATAGGTGTATGAACTGGTCTACAATTTTCCATAATAAATTTCTTCTACAACTTCTTTGCATAAGCTTGTTGACTAATCTTGATGTTTCCATTAGAAAATTTTTCACTTTTGAATCCTAAGTATGTTGCTGGTTTACTGGTGACTTTAAATTACATTTTCAATTGTTTAATTAAATATTCCGTTTCTTGCTGATCAGTTGCTTTGACTAAGCCATCATCAATATATGAAGCTACAAGTCATTTTCTGTTATGATCTCTGATGTACAAATGAAGATCAGCTTCACTTGATTTTATATAATTCTAGTTTCAAAAAAAAAAAATCTCCAAAACACTTGTTGCAGCAGCAAGAAGCTTGCTTAAGACCTTGGTAAAAGACTCTCTGAACTTGTCACCCTATCAAAAGAACACCATTATAAAATTATAAAATTTTAAAGTTGTGGGGGGCGGTAAAATAATGTTTGCCCCAGGTGGAAAAAATCCTAGTTACGGCCCTGTGACAATCATCTTGATTTAAAATCTTATTTTGAGTATTAGACATTATTTTCTTTTGTATATATCTCATTAACATAAGGCTCTTTAACCACTATGCCCCTGTGTTGCGATAGCTCTGCTTTCTAGAATCTCCTTGGAAAGGTTTTTTTTATGGATCCAAATTCCAGGACTTTTAGTGGAGCCCTCAAATTGAATTTCTGTGGATGTACAGTGAAACCTATCTAAGACAGACACTGCATGAGACGGAAACCGGTTTTAAATGGAATCAAAATATAACTTGTTCAAGGATTAGTGCTTTGATTTGCACCTTTATAAAACAGAAATTTTTGTGAAACAGAAGTTTCAGTTCTGTCTCTTGAAGTTTCATTTCATACAAGTTTCACTGTATAAGAGCAAAAGTTAGTTAATCTCTGGGCCTAACCTTCATCACATCTCTCTCATAATATTTAAGAGGGCCACAAAACTGTTTTTGCACTGGGCTACTAAATGACTTCTAAAAGGCCAGCCTTGTTCAAAAGACAGAAGTTTGCTATATCTGATTTAATAAGAGGACATTCTATTGGGCAGGATTAAAAATATTGTTTGTTATGGAACCAGGTTCAATATAGCAGGGTTTGACTGTTTTATCTTATTTTGGATCTGTTCATATATCCTTGCCACTAATGATGTGTGTAAGTGTAAATGATTATAACCGATTATAACAGAATAATCAATAGAACTAAGATATATTTAATAGAGATTTAAACACTAAAAATGGGAGACATCTGTTGTTGTTCAGACTTGAGCAGCCATGTTTTTTGTACTGTTGCTAAAACTCCAAATCTAAATACTTGACTAATAACCTGTTGTCAGATACCAAAAACAAAAAAATATCAATCAATTGTTTGTCCATTAACATAATATATTATATATATATAACATGAGCATCTAAAAGAGACATAGAGCGTGTGCGAGTATGTGAGTGACCAAAACAGTGTGTGAGCATGTGAGTGACCAAAACAGTGTGCGAGCATGTGAGTGACTAAAAGAGTGGCTTAGAGAATGTGTGAGTACAGGAGTGACCAAAAGAGTGATTTAGAGATACAGTTCTATTTGCAGGAGTGGTGGGGGAAGCCAAGCACGGGGTGGCGAATTCAATGAAAGTCAAGAAAATTAGACTAGATTGGAAGAAGGGTGGGAAAATTTGTATAACCTATAGACAGCAAAACCATAAATATATCTCTGCTGATTGTTGCATTGTTTTTCCAAAGAAATTACACTATAGAAATTTTTGAGTTAATGCAAAGCCTGATCATCTCAAAAAAAAGTCGGATCATGAAAAAAAAGGCTTGGAAAAAAACCCAGTTTTTTCTACACTAGTCAAGGATAAAAAAACATACTTACTGGTTGACTGCTGATGAGAGATGTTTGGCTACTGTTGGCATGCTTTGTTGAAGCAACAGAAAGTAGAACTTTCGCCTGTGACTTCCGATTTGGATTTGTTGCACTGGATGATGGAGTGCTGCTGCGATGTAACATGGGGGGCGGAGGTGGGCTGTGCCGTCGAAGTGTGTGGACTGGAGAAAGACTACCATCGGAATCACTACCATTACAAGATGGAGGAGTCGGTGGTAGAGGAAAGCCACTTGCTGAAATAATAAAGCACTTTCAACAATTTCATTGGTAAAAACAAAAAATGAGTTGAATATAAAAAAGTCTGATAATTATTTCTAAAGTTTGAGATGAAACCAATTTCAGCATGCTTGTACAACTCATGGATGACAGGATGATGCACCAATACATAATGGAGTATAACACATTTTCAATTCAAGAGCAATTTAAGCATCATTTATAAAAATTAATAAAATTAATGATAAGTGAAGAAAACGATTGTAAAAAGTTTAAGGCCTAAATCTATTGATATTTTTTAATGGCAAAGAGTGTTAAAAAATTGTGAAAAAAAACTACACATTCTGAATTTTATTGATACTAAATAAATTAGTTCATGAACTAATTCTTTGAATGTATACAGCAATAAAAGGATTAATTTTTGTTACAGTTACAGAAGAAGCAAAGTTTTTTTTTTGTATAAAAAGTTTGATGCAAAAATTAAAATTAACTTAAACTTGAATGGTCAATATATGGTCACCATAAAACACAAGAAGAAAGAACCTCATAATATAAATTAAAAAAAAAATCAAGAGTGATTCAGAGGAAGAAGCATTAAAAACTTCTCAACATGTTCAGATATACTTGGAACATTTTATTCAACAGTGCATTTGGTAGAAATGTTAGTGTGCAGAACATAGGAAGAGCGCTTACTTGAGACATGTGGTTCCACTTTTACACTGACTTTTGGATAAAGCAGTTGTTGCTCTCTAGCTGATAAAGCTAATGGTGAGCCAGATTGAGGCCTCGTTGCAAGGACAATAGTGGGCTGCTTAAGAAGGGATTGTGGATGTACTGGAGATGATGGTGCTCCCAATAACGAAGAGATAGTTGAGCTGCATCTACCAGGTGAAGGAGCTCTTGATGCTGAAGGAGGAGGAGGAGGGGAGGGAGGCTCTTGCTTGATGAACACATCAACATCTGCGAAGTCTGACTGGCTCGACCCTGCTGATGACATGGAAACTCCAGGAAAGCATTCTGTTTCCATATCTGCAGTGAAAAAAAGAATACACTTGAAAAACTTCATATTAACCAGGGCTAGAAATTAAAATGTTGAACTTCTAATCAAAATTTTTTAATAGATCAATTAATAGAATTTTGATTGAATACTTCCACATGCTAATCATTTATTACACAAATTATATTCTTTGTAACTCTATACAATATTAATTGATACTATAAAAATACATTTTATTCATTTCACACACCTATTGGCTAGATGAAAACAAATATAGGAAAAGATTAAGAAATCAAGGCCCCCCTTCCCGCTTGAAGTAATTCAATATGTTGCACAAATCCTGGAATTTCTTCACTTGAATCTTGTCTTTTTTTGGAAAATCAGTTACTTTAGGTTGGTCACAATCTTCATACTGTTTACTGTTGCTTGTTTTCCTTAGAAATGTTATGTGTGAACTAAATAGGAACATAATTTGAGACATTTAATCAGTTTCATCAAATTAAAAAACTTTTAACCCTTACAGCAGCAATGCTGAAATATCTCACCTAACTTGATGCATTCTATTTTGGCTATCCCGAAATATCTTACCTCCTTAAATTTGGGAAATGATAGGCTTATCAAGGTATTTGACACATTTTCATTTTGAATATGAATTTAGTACAGTGAAATCTTGATATAATGATATTCTGCCGACAAAGAAAAAATATTGTTGTAGAGGGATTATTGTTATATCAAGAAGCATCATCATCATACTTATGCACACAAAATTTATGCTGTTGTTGATATCTCTGCTGGATAGTATAATCAGAAAATACATTTATGAGCATTTGTTGGATGCACAAAATATAATTGCTTAGTTAATGAAATTCAGTCAGGTGTTTCACCCTGTAAAAAGCTTACTACACTGCATGATTGTATCTCACACAGAATGTAGCAACCACAACTTCATCAATACTTTCGGAACAGGTGGCATATAATACCAATGCCACTAGATGCCCTAAAAAACCAAAACTAGTGAGGTGTTAAAAATATACTGGAGGGGTGATTTTGCCGCTGTGGTGGTCGAGTGGTTATAGTGCCGGACTCGTGATGCGAGGATCTGGGTTCGAACCCCACAGTGGTGGTCGGCTGAAGTTGGTTTTCTGTGGTTCCCAACTTCAAGGCGCAAATGCGAGCCGATCTCCCCGTTAAAAAGTCTCGCCACAGAGAGCAACAGTCCTACAACGGTAAATCATTCAACCATAACACTTCACTCATAGTTTGTAAAACTGGGGGCAGATGACAGCACTACACATAACAAGCATTACACAGAAACACACTTTACGTCAGGTTGCACTACACGTACACGCACATTCCCGCATGTACCGATTCGTTGGGGGGTTCCGCGGGGGGGGGGGGGGTGCATGTGTGGTGTAGCAGTAGTAGGTAGGGGCTCGGGGATCCATGATGTTCTTAAGTCAGCTGCCTCGTTGGGCGGTTTGCCTGTTGTGGCGTTGTATTTGTATAATAAAGAGTGATACAGTATATTAAAGAGTACTCAATGGAGCCATTTGAAAATTTCTTAAAAATATCATTTCAGATAGATTCATCATAATGAAAAATTATAGGAGTTTATTAAAGTATTAAGGAGGAGACAGGGCCGTCATTTCAACTTTTTCCAGGGGGGGGGGGAGGGCAAAGCACATGTACTCAATGTATGTATATATTTGTATATATATACCATTTTTAGTGTATTTTCAAAAGCCGAGGGGGACAACGGCCTTACCCTGACCCCCCAAATGACAGGCCTGGGAGGAGACATTGGATTAATGGATATTCTCAAAAAAAAATTTTTTAATCATAGTCGACAGATTTATCGTTGTGTTGAGCATAGTTGTAGTAAAGTTTCACTACATTTCATAATTTTTGACAGAATCAAATAAATATATGTTATGGTTCATTTCTGAAGTTGAGTGTCTTTGTACAGTGGCCAATGACTGGTTGTTCATTTCTTGAAGTAAAATTAGTGTTTGAAGTCTGGGCAATGCATGAAGTAGTCAGACACTTTTTGAAGACACTAGACATTGGATCTCTATTTACCTAGTTTTTTTAATTTCATGTAGCTATCTCTCTCATGCTACCCTGTATGCACACAAAAAAATAAAAGATTTTATTCTTCACCAATCTGAATTTTTCTTCTCCCTTATCTCTCCCTTTTGAAGTTTGAGTTTTACAACAAAGCAAAAAAGGGAATTTAAAAAATGTAACTGCTCTCCTTGTGATAAACTTGAAAGGTCCAATTCACTTCTCAATGTGCAGCCCATGAGTAACCATATCTAGCACATGATGAACAGAAAAAAAAAATGATCTTCCTCTAACTAAACTAGCCTGCATGGAATATGGCTAAAAAATCTATAAACCCCTGCAAACTTTGAAGGATGCTCTCAGTCCCCAGCAATTAAAATATCCCTGGTTATGGCCGGTCAGTATACATTCATAAATGAAGACAGAAGGCATTGAAAATTGTTTTTGAGGGTATTATGTATTGATCATTGGAAAATTGTTTACAAGAGTTTGGAAGAAGAAAAATGAATTGCCCAGACCTGTTTATTCTGTGCACAGAATAGTGATATGAAATATTTTGCAATTTAAGTGAATTTGTGTGAAAACATTTTCATTATGCTTGGTCATGCACAATATTATAGAGTAATAATTCTCAAACTTTTGCACTTATATCGCCCTCACCCTAGTTAATGTCTATTCACAGCTCCCCAGCAGAAACGGATGTATATGATAATCCGCATTGGCATGAAATGCTGTAGACGCCCCAGTTGTTGAGTGTGTCAATGGGATATTTTAGTTGAGAGAAGCAAAGTTTATTGATGGGGGTGAAAACCACAGAAAAATTGTATTTTCGAAGGATTTTAGCGATGTGTTGGCTGGTTTTTGGGAAGAAAAGCAAAACGATTAAGTTTTTGTGTTCCGGTTTAGGCTTGATTTTGGAAGTGTTTTTAATCAGTTTGCTGTATAGATTATCAATGAGAGAGCTGCGGTAGCCATGATCGACTGCTATTGCTCTAAGGATATTCAGTTCAGCATCGAGTAATGTCGGTGAAGAGCAGATATTAATGGCTCGCTTGACGTATGTGGAGAACGAGGCATACTTTTGTGCCAGAGGATCCGCAGAGATGTTGTAAGGGGGTAGGTATATAAGCTTACAAGCTTGCAAAACACCTTGTCTCAATGTTTTCTGTTTCTCTACCCCCTTCTGTAGAAAAAAATGTTAATCCGAGTATAAAAAATATTATACAATTTAAATACAATTTTAATTACCGTATATAAACAGAGTTTTATTGGGGAAAAATTCATTCCTCAAGTGGGGGGGGGGGGCTAGGCTTATAGTCGAGTCAGTTTTTGATGAGAAAATATTGACCCCTGCAATCAGTCATTTTTGTAGCAGTGTTCGAGAAACTGGCTTTATTGGTATGGGATATGTTCAAACCCCACAGAACCAATAATGTTAAAGCAGAGGCAAAGAAATCAAAAACATCATTGGCTTTGATACCAGGTGGGCTAACATCGATTGTACAGCCTTTAGATGTGAGCATCAACAATCCTCTCAAAGACTATTTGAGAAATTTGTGGATCGAATTGATGAGTTCCGATGATAAAGAAACTACAAAAAGTGGCGCCTTGAAGAAGCCTGACATTGGCCTAGTGTGCCAATGGGTACACGAAGCATGGAATTCTGTTTTCGCTGAAATTGTCATCCAATCCTTCAAAAAGTGTTGCATCAGCAATGCGATGAACAGAACTGAGGACGATATCTTCTTTGAAAATGACAATGGCGATGACAGCCCAGATGAGGATAAAAACGAAGATGCCGCAACACTTATGATGATCTGATGGATTACAATAAGCTTGGAGACTCAGAAGAAATGGATTAAAAAATTTGAATCATTTTCTATTGTAAATTTCTGCAAGCTATTCATATTTTTCATGAAAATATAATTTTTTTCTCAAAAATGCACAGATTTTTTTGGATTCACTTATACACCGGTTTTCAATTTATTGCGGGTTTGGCGGTCCTGAAGTGGGGGGGGGGGTGTCGGCTTATACATGAGTATATACGGTAATATATTTTTGTGGAAAATAAATGTGCTGAACATGAAATTAATTATCTAATTACTTGGCAACATATAACTATAAGAAGTAATGTCACATTTAACAAAAATGTAAAAGTATTTTAGGAATTATCATAGGACTTGTGTATGATTGATAGGCGTTCCCTATGCAATAATACCAAAGCTGTTCGGAGACATCAGATATAACAGTCAATCAAAATGCAACATTTTTAATCGTGATGCTTTTTCATCATTGTGAGTTACTATCTCCATGAGGTGGATAGAAGCATACTTGACATAATTTGAAATTGCATAAATTCCACTTAATATATCAGCTACAGAGAGATTGTGCAAATAGTGCTGATTATTATCAGAAATGAATGGAGCTTTTTACAAAATGTTGACTTAATTTCTGTTATTTGTAAGTCATAAAAAAAAACTAAGATATTAAGAGACTATTCTTCCCTATCATTTGTTCTCATGACTCATCAATACTGAATATTAACATGAAAGATTTAATTCTGAACAGGAACTGTGGCAAAGTATAGTAACTTGTATAATAACAAAATATAGTACATTGTATTATGGTAAGAAAGATATAATAAAGAAGTGGTGTTCTTCACAAACAGCTGTGTGTTAAAATGCTTCTAAGTTCTGCAAATTCAGCAGGTTTTAAAATAATTTTATATATGTTTTTGGATTTACCCACTCAACTTTGGAACAGCCTAATGGCTGTCATAACAAAAAAGGTTTTCAAGGAAACAGTAATTTTCCGGATATTATGCTGAGGTGAGCTCGGAAAGAAAAGTCATCACGTCTCCGCCGGGACTGACTTTGGTGATGACCGGTGATGACTTTTCTTTCCGAGCTCACCTCAGCATAATATCCGGAAAATTACTGTTTCCTTGATATCTCTGGCTGAGAAAAAAGGTGGCCGGTGATGACTTTTCTTTCTGAGCTCACCTCAGCATAATATCCGGAAAATTACTGTTTCCTTGATATCTCTGGCTGAGAAAAAAGCCATCTATATCTCTCTAAAAAAGGTTTTGTTACACCATGTTACACTGAACTGATGAAAGTGAACAATCAATTTTGAAATGGTTGTATTTCTTGTCAATAAAGTACTTTTTATTCAACTTTTTATTTTAAAGGACTTTTTATTCAAATATACAAGTGATAAAACTTTTCAAAATTGATACTCTATATATTAACATTATACTTGATAAAATCCTCCTGTAACAGTAAATTAAGCTTATGATTGCATGAGTATGAAAAAGGAAAAGAGTAATTTTTAAAAATTTGTTTCTTCCAACTTGGAAGGGGTTTCCTAATCATGGCAGCGACATACCTGATGAACTTGGTATGTATAATGTCAAAATGCTTTCAAGCACCCTTTCAAGTTATGCAGAACTCATTCATTCTAAGCTGAGAAATTGATTACACCATACAACTGCTAAAAAACTTTTGTTTTTCAATGTTGACTGCAGTGAGGAAAATGAGGATTTTTATATTTTCTGATATTTTCTAATTATTTGTAATAATCTGTTTTCTAATGATCTTTAAAATAAGATAAAAATTTTATTTTGTAATAATACGGAAGAGGAGATTGCCGTTTA
Organism: Pholcus phalangioides; assembly: GCF_987345545.1. Lineage (NCBI taxonomy): Eukaryota > Metazoa > Arthropoda > Arachnida > Araneae > Pholcidae > Pholcus > Pholcus phalangioides. The sequence goes on along the minus strand of NW_028301604.1, from coordinate 26,103,191 downwards.
ATAAGTGAATACTCAATTGTTTTGTTACTTAAAAAAGGTTAAAAATAATTGTAAATTACATTGAAATTAGAGATGAATGGATTTTAAACTTTCAATGAAATTTCTCCAGGTCTTATAAAAAGCTTCAGCTAGATATGTGTGATCTTGGTCAAAGGACCGATATAATTTTTCTAATTCAGTTTTCCATATGCACATAGTTAAATTATCATAGACCTAATTCAAATTTATTAGAGGTGTTAAAATGCATTTGCCATATCTTACATTGTAGTGCAAATGAGGAATACAGAAGGAAGACTGGTTTCTTCCACTTGAAAGAAGCAGGGTCTGCAGTTTTTCCAAGTGGAAGAAACTGTCCAACTCTTCAAAAGAGATGCAGTTATTAATTTTCATAAGTAATTAGTGAAATTATAAATTTACTTAATATTATAAAAAATATACATTTGCTATATATATCTAAAGCATAAATTCTAATTTATATGACAAATTATTGAAGGAAAACTAGTTTCTTCCGGTTGGTTTTTTCCCTGCTTCGGAAGAACCTGTCCAACACTGCTAACAGATGGCACTGCAGTTAGTCTAGCTATGTATTATATAGGATATTACGTCAAATTACTCCTGGCTTACAATTACATAGCTGCCAACTTTGGAGAATGAGAATTCAGGAGGTCAAGGGCGTAGCGATGGGGGGCGGGGGGGACTTGGGGGTCTGGTCCCCCCCCCCCCGAAACGTGAGAAAATGACCGAAAAAAGGGAAAAAGATGGCCAAATCCATTGTTCTGTCGCTTTGGTCCCCCCCCCCCGAACGAAATTTCTGGCTACGCCCCTGCAGGAGGTTTTCACGTGGATCCAAAGTTTGTACAGAAAACAATGTAAAAGGGATCTTTTAAAACAGCAGTTCTCAACCGGTGCTCTGGGGAGCCCTTGGGGCTCCGCAGCCGCTCGAGGAAAAAATAAAAACATTAATTAAAAAAAAATAATTATAATTACTTTAGAATAATAAAAATAAATCGGTAATTTTGTTGAACAAGTAAAAAATAGGTCTACGGGACTCCGCCATAGAAATTATATGACAAAAAGGGCTCCGCGAATCGAAAAAGGTTGAGAAAACTGCTGTTTTAAAACATTTTCCCGTTACAAAAAACCGTGACACCATGAAAGCCATCGCCAATCATGCCCAACAGTAGGTTAAAGTCATTGGGTTAAATTATCTCTCAAAAATCAAATCTTGTAAACCAAAAAATCTCCGTCGGGCCTGAAATGGGACATATTGAAACGTTTTCATTGCATTAAGGGTTTTTATATGCATCGCTGCAAGAGACTAGGCAAATACACATTGACGACGAACAAATAATTTATTAGGTTTTCTAACAAAGAATTCTGAACTTAAGTTAATCACCTTTTTCACGAGTCTGAGAATTCAAAGGGGTCGAGGTAAGTCCACAAACAATCAGTCCTCTTGACAAGCAGCAACGAGTCCGTAAGGGTCCGGTCGATAACGATGAAACCATAGAATCCGATTAGCAGCAGCGAGCAGTCAACGGCGATGAGTGACCGACGGCGACGACGAGGTCTGGTCGGCAACGACAAGGTCGTAGGGTCCGATAGACGGCGACGAACGATCGGTACCAAGATCGTAGAATCCGGTCGGCAGAGAACGTTTATCGGCGACGACTCCGTAGGGTCCCGGTCGAAGGTGGTGAGCGATCGACGAGTCCGTAGGTTCCAGTCGGTGGCAATGGATGCGCAGGTTCCCGATATTACTGTCCATTTGATGATGACGAAACAAGAGCGTTCAAGAACGGTAGGTTAGTCCAGCGTAGCAGATCGAGAAGAGTATCTGACAACTCGGTGAAAACACACACAATCCCCCGTTATTTTTTTATGGCATCCACAGGAATTTAAAACAATAAATGAAAGAAATAAGTTCAGCATCGCTGAGATATCGGAATTAATGAAAGATAATAATGAAATATAATTCCAGAATAAAAGAAAGATAATTTCAGCATTGATGAAAGACAATAGTCTGGAATAAATGAAAGAATTCCAGAATGAAGGAGAGAATTATTACAAAATTAATGAAAGCTATAATTTCAGCATAAGATACCCCAGTAGCACAATGGTATCGTCAGGGCATCGGAAGAGGTCGGAAATTTCTACGTGTCCGATACCGAACGGTATAGTAAAAATGTATTCACTCAATATAAACGCTAAAAAATAACTCAATTTTTTTCTCTAAAATAGTTTTACTCTCATTTTTACAGCATTTTGTTTTGACGGAGAATATGTTATACGATAATTAGTTTATTTTGAAATAATCCAAATTTTTCGCCCATCATAACGTTGCAGTTGACAACGACCAAGAACGGTATAGGACATTACGCGTTTCTCCCCTCTTCCCTGTCAGTGAGCGACAACAAAGACGGCCATTTTGGAAGATAATTGATCATTTTTGTCGCACCACGGTCATTTTCTGCACACGAGGGCTAATTAGACTGGGCCCTATAATTTATTGCCGATTCCGAAAGGCAGGCTTGTTTTTTTTTTATACTCATCGAGAGGTTGGTGTGCTAACCCCTTCTGCAAATCAACTTCTGCCAAGAGTGCATGCAGGTTCAGGGTCCTAGGCGCTGTACCAGAACAAGCGCTAAATTCTCTCTTTAACAATGTATTTAAAACTACACAGGGAAGGGAAGAATACTTGGGCGGCCGAAAAAGTGTTTAGTTGCGGCTCTGGGTAGCGGTGGTCCAGCCCTGACAACCTTTCTATTGTGGCACCATGTGAAAAGATAGGGCCTCCTAGACTGCTCTTTAGTGGCTCTCTGTATAGTGAGTTTATAACAAGCGTCAGGGCCGTCTTAAGAGCATCATGGGCATAGGCGGAGATAGACTTGGAGGTCTGGGGGCACAGTCATTATTTCTGGGGGGGCACGATGATGATGATGATGTCAATTCATATATGCATATATACATTAGATCAGTCAACTTCACTTTTGACGCTGCCCCCCACGCATCTCCGCCCATGATCATGGGGGCCCCCAGACGCGTAATTCCATACCGTACATAGGATTTTAAACATGGGATGTGCCTCATTGGCTGAGATCACTATTACGCCACTAAATCGTCGCACCCGATCGTGACTTCGGAACTCGAATGTAATGCGCATGCGCGACATATTTATCTGCGCGCGTTTTTCCGGCGACTGTTGGTTGGCGCTAATATACTTCCTGGCAACGTTTGATAATACATACACCTAATTTTAGCCGCAATCGGCGTGTGCCAGTCGGTGTAATGGTTAGAGTACAGGGTTTGTGTATCGAAGGTTGTGGGTTCGAATTTCAATGTAAATTTACTCGAATTTTTTTCTTAATCGTGTTACCCGCGGTCTGTTTTTGGTATATCTTGTTTCAACTTACAAGTTTTGACATATTTCCGGTTGTGGTGACAACATAGTTGATATTTTCAGTCCGGGGGCAGGGGCCCCCTGTAACGGCCGGAGGAGCGAAGCCGTTTGCGGGCCGCAGGCCCGCGCCGAACTAAGTTCGGCCTACAGGGACATTTATTAATAAAGTAGTCGGAAGCATATTTTTTTGAGTTGTGATATTACATTGTATATCATTATTATGATAATTATATTATGTTGCTATAAAATTTTATATCTTTGTAATATATCGTGATCTTTAATGAATCCTGGTGTTTGGCGATAAGTTGCCTAACGTAACAGCCATAGCTCCGAATCGGTAATGTTCAGCTCTTCGGCTAGTACGTCACGAGAAAGTTTCGGAGATAGAATTTCCTAGAACTCCTTAATACCGAATATACCCTCAATATACGAATATACCCTTCATATACCCTCAATCACGTATATGAAGGCGTCTTAGAATTTCCCTCGATCTTAAATGACGTCATTGTGATCTTCGCCAATGAGCGTATCCCATGTTAAAACCTATGTACATAATGGAATTGTGCCCCCCGGACCTGAAAAGTGATCAGAAAAGTGATTTTTCTGAGGCCTTACCCCTGCACAATTTAAAAAAAATTCAACTACTTGTTTTTCTGAGGCCCAAGCGTTAAGACGCCACTGTTTGCACCAATCTCTCATCCACCGAATTCTACAGATTTGCCCCCACGTGACATTTTTTTGTTCCCAAACTTAAAAGTTTGTGTGTGGCTTGGTGAATTTTCTTTTTTCATTAAATGAAGAGGCCATTGCAGCTGTAAACGACTACTTGGAAAATACTTTGTGACAGGATAAAGAAATTTGAACATCATCTGAGAAAGTGTGTGGAGCTTGAAGAGAGGCTATGTTGGATAATAAAATAGAAGTTTTCCAAAAAAAAAGTAAACTTTCTACTTCACTTATCAAAGAACCTTCATACAAGTATAAATCATAAATGTACCAGTGTATTCTACCATAACGAAGTTATGTATTAAATACTCAAAAACTTCATTTATTTTCTTCTTTTGTAATCTATAAATTTTGTTAATATTGTAATTATAATTCAGATTTTAATCAATCATAAATTAAAAGATTACTTTAAATTTATGATTTTTGCAATATTGCACGTTGAAACTGACAGCACTTCGTTTAAGTCATCACAATTTCTCGAGAGGGACAACTTTCATCAAGGCTGGTACTTTAAAAATTTTATTGGCTAGGTGACATTGATAGTAATGGACAATATATCAAGGTGGTCGAGTGGTTATAGTGCCGGACTCGTGATGCGAGGATCCGGGTTCGAACCCCACAGTGGTGGTCGGCTGAAGTTGGTTTTCTGTGGTTCCCAATTCAAGGCGCAAATGCGAGCCGATCCCCCCGTTAAAAAGTCTCGCCACAGAGAGCAACAGTCCTACAACGATAAATAATTCAATCATAACACTTCACTCACTGTTAGAAAAACTGGGGGCAGATGACAGTACTACACATAACAAGCATTACACAGAAACAAACTTTACGTCAGGTTGCACTACACGTACACGCACATTCCCGCATGTACCGATTCGTTGGGGGTTCCGCGGGGGGGGGGGGTTCATGTGTGATGTAGCAGTAGTAGGTAGGGCCTCCAAAAAATGGCTCGGGGATCCATGATGTTCATAAGTCAGCCACCTCGTTGGGCAATTTGCCTGTTGTGGCGTTGTATTTGTATTGTATTGTATTGTATTGTATTGTAAGGTCTGACTCTCTCTGAAAAGAGGTGTATAGCAATCGCAAAAACCTAATTTCTGATCAGGGCCGTGTTAAGAGCATCATGGGGCCCTGGGCCAAGTGATTTTTCTGGGGCCCTACCTGGCAAATTTTCGAAAATTTGAACCGGTTCTCATTTTTGTGAGACCCCTGGGCCCCGGGCCCATACGTTAAGATGGCACAGGCAAGCGTGCCCAACCTTTTGGAGAGTGCGGACCACTTCATTAGTTTGAAAATGTTTCACGGGCCGCTTAAGTGCTCTGAAACTGTGCCCCCGGTCACTTGAGTGATCTGCAATGTGCTGTGGGCCACTTGAGTGATCTGCAATGTGCTGTGGACCACTTGGGTGATCTGGAAATACAGGGCCGTAACCAGAGGGGAGCAAGCGGGTCTGGTGTCCCGGGCACTGGATCGGAGAGGGGCGCAAATTTCACCCTTTAAGCTCTCCTTCCTTCAACATCACAAGGGGGTGCCAAATTGCGTGCTTGCCTCGGCTGACAAAGTATGTAGTTGCGGCCGGGTACAACAGAAATGGCGATATGACCGCAGAAAAAATTGCTACAGCAGGAAGTTCCCCCATCGAGGGGTTAGAGTACCACCTTCTCGATGTGTATAAAAAAACAAGCCTGCCGTTCGGAATCGGCAATAAATTGTAATTCCCGGTCTAATTAGCCCTCGCGTGCAGTAAATGACTGTGGTGCGACAAAAATGATCCCAAATGATTCAATATTTTAATTTTTTTACAGAAATATATTATTTTTAAATTTTTGGTCGGTTTGGGGTGGGGCATGAAGCTCCTATGCCACCATGTTGCCTACGCCTATGGCAAGATTTTTCACGAGCCCCTGTATAGTGAATTTATATTGGGGGGGGGGGAAGAATTCGGAATTGTTCCAGGCTCCTGAGTCGGAGTCCTGTCAGCCACACCCTTGTGCGGGCCATGCCCAGAACACCAAGAAAAAAATCATAATTGAGCCTCAGCTATGAATTAGCCATAAGAGCTAAAAATTTACTTTTAATAGATATTCCATACCCGAAATGTACATATCTAACAAATTGTCGAAATCTCGCCAACTGTGCACCAAACATATTTCTCATTCGAAGAAAAAAATAATCTAGAAATGTCCTCTCCACTTGTGTTAATACAAGATTCATTGAAAGACTGGTTATTAATTTGTGGAGATGAAGATTACAAGGAAGAAAATTCATCACTGCCCCCACGGGGACACTAACCCCAAAATTCATCACTGCCCCCGCGGGGACCCGAATTAATTTTCAGCGTATAAGCCGCACTTCCCGCTTTTGTTGGGATTTATATTTCTCACAGCGAAGGGAGTTTGGCGCAGATCAAGAGTAGAAATGTACAGTGCTTATGAATGGCGATTCGATGAAGTTTTCATATTGCCCACAGAATGAGCACCAACAAAAAGACCATGTAATCACCAATAAGAAAGACGACTATGGGTGTCGTATAGATATAACCATTAATCTTATGCATATATATACGCTCCAAGGTTGAAGCATTATATCTGCTTCCATAGCTTAGATGGTAGAGCACTCGTCCGGCGAGCGAGAGACCGGGGTTCGAGTCCCCGTGGGGGCAGTGATGAATTATCTTCCTTGTAATCTTCACCTCCACATGTAACCAGTCTTTCACTGAATCTTGTATCAAAATAATGTTTCAGAAATGTTAATCGCAGTACATTCGTTCTAAATTAACATACAATAACCATTCTTATATTTCAGTCAACGAGCGATTCGGTTAACGAGAAATTCGCATAACGAGTAAAAATTTTGAACAAATTTTCACTTGGTTAACGAGCGATGATTCGGATTACGAGCAAACATTTTGAGCTTTGTTTATTTGTGTTCACGTTATCATAACTGAGTTGATGGTTTTATTGCTTTCGTCCACGCACGTACTGTGGAATTGTGGGTAATATTCCCTTTCCACAGTCTCTGCTCAGCGTGTCTCACTCGAAAAATGAACATACGTGCGAGCGTGACTGTTTACGATATCAAACTAGATGTAGCATTGTAACCACGCACGTGAGCTTGAATTTTTTTTTTTTTTTAATTCTGCTTGGAGAAAACTGTGGGCTGTGTGCATTATTGAACGCGACTTTGAGAGGCCATTTCATGAAGCCAAAATTTATTGAAGAGATTGTGCTCCTTGGGCAGACCATGGGACTGGAGGTGTATGAGGATGAAATTTAAGAACTAGTGGAAGAATATGGCCAAGAGTTGACCGCAGACGAACTGATGGATTTCCATTGCAAGAGTATATGGATGGTATCTCGTCGAATGTGGGAACCTGTGCATAGGCGGAGATAGACTTGGAAGTCTGGGGGGGGGGCGCACGATGATGATGATGATGACAATTCATATATGCATATATACATTAGATCAGTCAACTTCACCTTTGACGCTGGGGGGGGGGGGCTTTAGTAAAGTGAGCGATGCATCTGCTCAACGACACACAGTGAAATTTCCTATTTCCGAGAAATTTTTAAAAAGAGGAAAAAGCAAATGTCATTGGATAAGTTCTTTTCAGTCACACAAAAAGAGTAGAAATTTGCAAATTTGAAACTTGAACAAAAAAAAAAATTGAAGAAATAGGATAGAAATTTGAAAAGAAGAAGAGTTTTACAAATAACCGAGAGAGTCCGTGAATAGTCCTAAACACAATAGTCCTTTTCTCTCTCTCGTCGTTTAGAGTAAGTTAATTTGTAAACATAATCGCATTTGTATGTTTATTTATGGCATTATTATCTTACATATTTTTTATTGTATTATTTATTATATTGTGTTAAATACCATTGAATACCATTTTCATTTGTCATTTTTATGTGAATGAATAATTGTGGAACGAATTATTCCAGTTTCCCCCATATTTCCTTATGGCAAAGTTTGATTCAAATAACGAGCACGTTGGCGGAACGAATTAAGCGCGTTAACCGAAGTTCCACTGTATCTGAATAATGTACTTTAATGAATATCAAAGCAAAAAATGCAAAGCGGAAATGAAATTGTACGCCAAGCCTATATCAGTGAAACACTTCGCGGAACAAAATATGCAAATAATAAATAGTAATACGAAAAAGAAAAGGAAATTCACTTCACTTGTGAAAGATAATTTTGCCACCTTTTTAATAAAGGTTTCATTGCAATCTAAAGCACTGCAGAATTTCGGCATATCGGACGATTTTTCAAACACTCGCGGTGTCTACACGTGTAGTAGCCATTGAAATAACAAGGAATTTGTTCTTTCCACTCGAGAAAGTACCCACTCGTTACGCGGTTAGGTGCAGGAAACAAAAAGCAACCCTTCGCGATCTAGTGTTATATTATATCTATGATTGAAGCGAAGGTTTCAACAGATGATTCAACTAATTGAATTTAACCATTGAATTTCTTTCTTTCCTAAATTCATAAATTCATCTTCGTATCAGCCAGCCATTGAAACCTACATATGGAAAGCGAAGAGTTACATCGTCCTTGCATAAGTCGCCATCTGGTAGCAATGTCAGCAATTGTGAGCTTTTAAGTTAGGTCTGACCGTCCCCATGTACGGTCCCGTTCAGCGCACACGAGCTCTAAGGAAAGTTTCTGGGTCGTTGCCCTTGTAGCGTAGCGCTCATCAGATAAGTGAGAGGACGTGGGTTCGTTTCCCCGCAAGGGCATTTGAATTTTCTTTCTTCCTGAATTCATCTTCGCATCAGCCAGCTGTTGAAACCTTCGTATCAAAGACTTGGGATTACCTGGAAAGACAAGCCAATCTTTGAGGAAGAGCTAAGTGGTCCAAGAGTGAATATGATGAAAGATGAACATTGGGGACTGAAAGATTCTAAAATGAAATCTGCAGAAATTTTCGAATGCTTATTCTGTGTTAGTGGATATGACTCACGGCCGGAGTAGAGGGGGCAACTGCCCCGGGCAGAAATTTCAGGTGGGAACAAAGAACACCGTTATAAAATAATCGAATTTTAAAGTTGTGGGGGCGGCAAAAATCCTTGTCACAGCCCTGATATAAATTATTTTTATCAGTAGTGAGTGATGTGTAAGCATTTCATAAGCATAATTGAAATGAAGTCATCATAGTAAGCCTACGACATAGAAAGTTAGAATTCAATCTGCACAAAAGGTAAAACACAGGTTTTTTTGCTCAGTCAAAATTGGGAGTGGTTAAAATAAGAAAAATAAAAAAACGGGTTAAAAATGTCATATTTGATAACTGGAAAATTAGAGGAAAAAATTGCACACACGTAAATTTAATTTCATCTGCAAGAGGAAAAGTATGAAATTGCACGTGTAATAAAAATAAAGTATAAAGAGTATAATCGAGGATGAAAAAAAAATTATATAAACGGCGAAAGAACTATAAGAGCGAGGTTTCACTATAAATAAGTGATTTCGGAAATTCCAGAGAATTCTCAGAACACGATTTCCTATTCCCAAAGGCTTAAAATGTCGGAAATTTCGAAAAAAAAACCTAAAGCAGTGGTTCTTCAATTTTTTTTCAACCGCGGCTCCCTAGAATAGTTAAGTGGATATATTTTCGCATATAAAAGAACCATTTCAAAGCATAAATAGGCACACACAAATGAATATCTTCAGCTCTTCATTACGCCGCTGACGAAGGTTGACGACGCCCCTAGGAGTCACGACGCACACTTTGAGAAACACTGCCTTAAAGGCATCTAAGCTTTGGTTTTAGTTTTTTAAAAGTTTTTTACTGGAAAACACTTATCTCATTTTTTATCTAAGAAAGACTTATTTAAGTGAAGTTGTAACTCCTTAGACCGGTCGAAACTACTGCGAACGATAGCATATATTTCAGAAAAAATTCATAAAAAAAAATAGAAATATTTGTTACCTTTTAATTTTGTGCATTATATCAATAAAAAAGATAATCGAACTCAATTTGGCCTTCACGGGAAAAGAAACATTAATTTTCTTAGTCACCAGAATAATCGTGTAATTACAAATATTGTATGAGTTGCCCGTTCAGATGACGCAGGTAAGGGGTCAATAAATACACGCAATAAATGAAGTGGGAGTTATAATTTATTCAAATTTATTTACCATACACATACACAACTGATTGATTAATGTGGATGGCTAATTAATTCGTACGGAACTGCGTAAAAATAGCTTTGTATCTGGGTGACCTTGCGTCATGGGTTCACTGCATTACGTAACGTTTGAAAGCTGAAAGTATATTTATAAGCACATTTTAGCAACGGAGAAATGTTTATAGGAAATGTCAAATTTGGTCACGTAATCGATTGGTTATGATACTCCAAATCCTGAATATACGAATATGAGATAACACCGAGTTCAAAAAAAAAGCAAAGGCAGTATAATATAGATTGGTTGTTCGGTCGAGGAGTTTCTGTCTCGTCAAACTTTTCCGCCTCTTTTCCGCTCTGTAGTCAAACTTGCCTGGACCACATTCTTCTTTCAGCGTTCGTTCACCTTAGGCCTTGTGCGCATTCATCTATTGCTGCCTGTTATTTGTACCACCTGTATTCTTTATTCTCTCCCCCCACCCTCCCCCCAGAAGAGGTTTACTCAAATACACACCTCTTCATTGAGATGAGAGGCGTCTTCTATACATGTTAAAGATTGTGAAAACAGAGTAAGGAAGAGATTATTCCCACAAATAACGATTTATGCGATCCTCGCGCGTTTCTGTTTTTCTCTCAAGAGAGAGAAGAAACAAAATTTTAGTTATCATTATTTTGTTCGTCTCCATGTATTTGCTCCCAGAAATGTGTCAGTTATCGAAATTACAAGGAACGTCACTATTCGTTATTTCATTAAAAATTAAAATTATATAACTACGGTAATTAAGAAAAAATAATTAGCTCACACAAGAAAACCTTCATACTTTACAGTATAGAAGCATAAAACAAATTACATTACTTGAGTCTTTTATATATTTTAACCCATCATGAAAGTAATATCAAACTGCTTTCAAAATCTCACCACTCGAAATGAATTGAACTACAACGTAATTTTTATTTGAAAAGGCACAAATTTCATCGATCAAGTGTTTCATTCAACTCAGTTGAATATACAGAAGGATTCGCTTTAACGAACACAGATATTACGAATTTTCACATATAACGGAGTTTTTCCATGTTCCGTGAATTTCGTGTTGCTTTTCTGTTCTGCAGTAGAACCTCCATAACGGACACCTACCATTAATGGACACTTAAGTATGTGGAACTTCGCTATACTGTATTTCAGGGGTCTTCACCCTTACTCGAATAACGAGCAGCATCCATGCCCATGGTCAATAGAAGAGCAACAAATGTCAACTCGGACTTATCTTCTAATCAGCATCAGCATATTTGCATCATTGAATGCAATATGAATACGCTTAATGTTTAATATGACGATGTTGAACAAGAGTTCCCGAGCACAAACTCGGACATGAACATCGAGCACTGGTGAGTACTTCATAGGGCACCGCAGTGCTCGCGAGTAAGAGGTTGAAAATGTCTGCTGTATGCTAAAACAGACACTCCCCGTTAATGAACAAATCCTTCGGTCCCATAGTGTTCATTATCGAGAGGTTCCACTGTATTTTGATTGCTTAATGAACACACTGATTTCTACAAAATAAGCCTATAATGAATTTTCAATCGGTTTTCAAAAATTAATTCCTTTGTGATTTTATCTATATCTTCTTATCTGTAAATTTACCTTTCTACAATTTTACGGCTGATAGTATCCTTTTCTTTCCCTGGAAAACATTCTAGTAGGGCATCTCTCTCTCTCTCTCTGAGTACTTTAAAATCCTCCTTTGATACACATTTTTTTTTTTACTTTTCTCTATTAAGCTCTATTTCGCTTGCAGAAAACCTATAAGGTCGGAATTACACTATAAAAGTTTGATAAAAGATCTTTTACAGAACTTGAATAAAACAACCAATAAGCCTATTGATCACATTCGCTCGAATGTAACCGATACGCTTATTGGTTGCATTTTTCAAGTTTTATAAAAGAACATTTCTAAAACATTTATAGTGTAACCGCGGATTTAGGAAGAAAACATAGAGGCTATTTTATACCAAGGAATCTAACCTCTAAGGCCACTTTCACACGAGCACTAAAGATGTGGGCCCGCATCTTTAGTTCAAAATTCATGCATAAAAACTATTTTTTTTTCGCAATATTTGTAATTATTTTTCTCTTGCACCCCTGATTCAGAGAGTGCCCATAGGCAGCCTAAAGCCATTTTTTGCTGGTTTAATCTAGAGTCTCATAGAATATGGGTATAAAGATGCCTTGAGTTCGATCCTCACAAGTAGTCGATGGGAGAAAATATCTTAAAATATTTTCTCTCTCTCAAAATATTTTGAAAAAAAATCTAAGACCTGTCTTTTTGAAAAATATTAAAGAAGAATTCCAAAAACATCCAATGATTATCCAAAAAAAAAAAAAAAAATTCAGAAGATATCAAAGACTTTGCAAAGTAGAAAAAAGGAGAGGGGTGGAGACTTTCAAAATGTCTGTGCTTCGAAATATTCATATCACAATTCTGTCTTAAGTCCGGATTACACTATAAAAGTTTTGTAAAAGCTCTTTCATAAAACTCGAAAAATTCGACCAATAAGATAGATCACCGGTTGCATTTTCTCGAATGCAACCGATGGACTTATTGGTTGAATTTTCCCAGTTTTATAAAAGATCTTTTATTAAAATTTTATAGTGTAATCCTGACCTTAAACGAGATTACACTATAAAAATTTTATAATAATTCTTTCACAAATGTAACCAATAAGCTGATAGGTTGCATTTGCTCGAATGCAACCGATGGACTTATTGGTTGCTTTTTTCAAGTTTTATAAAATAACTTTCATAAACCTTTTAGAGTGAAGTCCCATCCTTAGATTATTCATTTCTGAAATATAAAATTTCATTTTTTTTCAGTTTATAGACTGAATATCGAGTAAAATATACTTGTAGGTATCGGGGAACCACCAAAACTATTCAAGTGTTTAGGGCCTTCAAACGTCTTAATCCGGCCCTGAGTGAACACCGTACGTGGATAACGTTGTTAAATAAAAAAAATTTTTAAGAGATTAAAAATTTAAAAAATAAAAAAATAAATATTTAAAATAATTTTAAATATTTATATTTTTTTAATAATTTTAAATATTTATATTTTTTTAATAATTTTAAATATTTATATTTTTTTAATAATTTTAAATATTTATATTTTTTAATAATTTTAAATATTTATATTTTTTTAATAATTTTAAATATTTAAAAAGAAAAAAATTAAATTTTTTTTTATTAAATTTAAAAGTTATTAAAGTATGTAGTCAATTAAATATTCGTAATGAACAGAACGACGGCTTATAATTTTGGTCCCGTCAGTGGCCGTTGTTTACAAGTTTTATTGTATAAAATTGTAAAGTATGGACAAAAGGCTGTTAAAGTTGCTATATCTCCTTTATCTCAGAAGGAAACGGAGGGATAGACGTATGTGGGCACATCCTATTGATGAACAGGGACCTTCATATGGTGTTTTTAAGGGTATTTATGGCATATATATAATTAAAAGGATTGTGTGCAAAATCATCTTTAAAAAGTAGCCAAAGATGCGGACGAATTCGATCCGCGTCGTGTGAATAGCTATGAATAACCTAATGTATAAAACTTGCATGTGCGGATGCGGAGCCCGCACTTAGGTTTTGACACATGCGGACGACGTCCGGACTCGCATGAACACTTCGAAGTTGCTGGCGAATTTCACCTTGTCTGAAAGGCTCAGTATAAACCAATTGTTAAAACTTCTTCCGGACCCGCGTCCGCATCCGCTCCGTGTAAAAGGCGCCTAAAGCCGGCATTACACTATAATCGTTTAATAAAAGTTATTTTATAAAACTTAACAAATTCAACTAATAAGCGTATCGGTTACGTTTGAGCGGCTTATTGGTTGTCTTTTCAACTTTTGTAAAAGTTATTTTATCAAACATTTATAGTGTAATCACGGCATCAAACCCGCGCGCTTTTTCCGCTTGGGGGCAGGGAGTCAAAACTCTAAGCCTGTGGGTTTCCTGTCTGGAAAGAATTTTAAGCTTTGCTTATTAAGGCCGGTATTACACTATAAAAGTTTGGTAAAAGTCCTTTTATAAAACTTGAAAAATGCAGCCAATAAGCGTATCGGTTACATTCGAGCGAATGTGATCAATAGGCTTATTGGTTAGATTTTTCAAGTTCTATAAAAGGGATTTTATCAAACTTTTACAGTGTAATACCGGCCTAAAAAGCTTCTTTATTAAGAAGTCAAAATGTAACTTAATAAAAGTATTTTTTTTATCCCGTTTTGCGGCCCCTAAAATTTAGTGGCCCGTTGCGGCTGCACCTTTCGCACCTGAATAAGTCTGGCACTGTTAGTTGCAGTGGTATTACGTGTGTGAGCTAATTTTGATAATGACCAAGCGCGAAAACCCTATCCATAGATATTTTTGAGAACTAGTTTTTCATGTACGTATGGGTTCGTAAAAACGAGCGCCGACTGCATACAGTTGGTTGAAAGCCAAAAGTGAAAAAAGCGGGGTATCAGAAAGATCCGGAATTCCCCGAAGTTTTTATCTATTATTTTGAAGAACAACGAGGAATTGCAGAAAACGTTTTCGGATGGTGAACTGAACATTTGCAAGAAGAGATACAGAGTTAATTGTGGCAAAAACTAAATGCATGTGCTTCAATAAACAGATGTTGGTATTTTCTAATTGTACTGTATATATTAGACCAGGGGTCTTCAACGCATGACCCACGAACCATATTTGGCGCTCGAAGCTGTTTGTTGTAGCCCACCGACCATTTTTAGAAATTGGTTGAAAACATTGAAAGACGAAACATTCGACTATGTATAGACGAATATAATCCTAGAATTAATAGAAGAAATAATTTCAGAATTTATAAGGAAGTAATTTCAGAATTTATAAGGAAGTAATTTCAGAATTGGGGGAAAAACTTATAAAAATCCACAACAGAAATAATTTCATAATTTGTGATAAAAATTATTTCACAATTAATAAATGGATAATTGCATATTTATTGTAAAAAATGATTTCAAGATATATTGAGAAGATATATAATTTCAGAATTTTCAAAATAAATAATTAAAGAATCATTTAAAGTGATTTGAGATTAAAATTAATCCTAGTAAATTAAATTAATCAGAAACTTTCCAGAATTGGGGAGAAAAGTGATTGACTAATTTAAATTGATAAAATAAATAATAAAATAAATAGTATTAAAATAAATGATAATAAATAATTTCAGAATAAACAGGAGTCTTCAATTATTTTTGCCCCAATACAACTCGGAGCTTCATTTAAGAAGAATGATAAATAAAAGTCAAATAAAAATCAGTTGAATCACATGGTAAAACCGGACTAACAATACGAGAAACACGATGGGCCGGGGACCACGTGTGTCAACATTATGTCATACATGTCAGTACTGTCAACATATGTTAATGTCTAGATCCTATCAGAGACTGGGTTTTTGATAAGATTAAAAATAGAAGGAAGATATTTTGGGATTTTTTGAAGAAAAAAAGCAGTTTTCTACGTTAGAATAGAACGACAACTATTGATTTTTAAAATCAAGCAAAAGTGGAAAGGGAGACATGTAAGTGATAAAGACTATGTATGAAACCAGACTAAGAGTTCATTTAAGCATAAGCTAATTGTGCCTTAATCCAAGATGATAGGAATATGTACATAATCACTCATACTGTATCATGAAATCTATGAATTTATTCAGAATAGATGAGGAAAAACAGTGGGAAGTGAAAAGAAAGAAGAGAATTCGTAGAGTTCAGATACTTATGAAGAACATCTGTCACCTTTCGTAAGCAGATGAAATCAGAATTGACTATTTAGAGCATAAGTTTCCAATTTAAAAACTCTCGCAAAAATCTTGATGATTATGAAGCTGTTCCACTTGGCCTGTTCCTAATAAGTTCAGGCGCAGGAACATGAAGTTTAGGGACCCTCTTTTGAACAGCGGCTTTTTTTTTGGTTTTTTTTGAGGCATTGTACAGAGTATTATTATGCAACGCAATCATGTATAATTACTATCAAAATAAATTCCCCCATTTGGCAGTATTCTACGGAAAGGAAGGGAAGACTAAAATATAAAATGCAGCCGATTTTGGGGGCTCCTTAAAATTTTTGGGCCCTAGGCACGTGTCTCGTTTGCTCATGAGAGAAACAGATTGCTGCCCTTGATGGTTATGAGGCTGTTCAACTGAACAGAAGCAAATTTTAGTATTTCTTTAATGTACAGGATGTGTCCCAAGGCCATCTCAACATTGCTATGGTACTCGAGACAAAGTGATATGCTGAGGTACCACGTTTACTTATTGTCATAAAGTGTCAGATCTCATTATTATGAAGGCCGCTATACAGCGAGACCAGATTCTGGTTTGAAAATTAAATGTACAAAAACTTCATCAAATAACACGAAATATGAATCACACGGGACTTTTAAGGGTTCCGTGAAGTTTGATTCTGTGGAACTCCAAAAAATCGCACACGGAATACCAGTTGACAATCTGTGTTCTAGAACAGTGGTGCACAAACTTTTTGAAGCGTGACCCCCTTTCCGTTTGACAGGTTTCCGTCTCATAAAGTGTCCGTCTTAGATAGGTTTCACTGTACAGTGATACCTCGGCTTACGAAGTTTTCCGCTAACGAACGTGTTTCCGGAACGAATTATCTTCGTTAGCCGAGGTACTACTGTATTTGCAACGTATGAGTTTGAGTACGAACCATCTTTCACAAAAGACAACTGAAAAAAGGGAAATTTTTTTACTCAGCCGTTTTGAGAGCAGCATTTTTGCTACTATTTCCCGTAGCCTAGAGGTTAAAAGACCGAAATATCAAAACGTGTGAAATTATTCATTGGTATTAAAATAAAAATATCAATATTCGAGAGACATATGCAGGTTTATTTGGGTTCCGTAGATACTTCTCGTAACCACAGGGCTGGCCAAATCTTCATAAATTTACATGCCCGGTGTGGCTAATAATGCCTTGAAGGCATTATTAGCCACACCGGGCTCCACATGCCGCAATCAATATTTTACATGCCGTAAAATATTACCAAATATTATTACTGGATTTACTTATTTCATTGTAAAAATCATTTCTCATTGTTAAAAAGCACGCACAAAATAGCTTCATGCAGCATTTATTCACACATAATCTTCTCAAAAAAATACAGTGAAACTCGTCTACGGCCACTCGGTGTTCCGCAAAAAAGTGTCCGTCTGCGGAGGTGACCGCCGAATAGGGATTGTACGACAGGAAAAGCAAATTTCAGGGGGGTGTGTCAAAATAACGGTTTTCAATGTCACAAAAAAATCTTATGCTCTATTTACTTACAATGCCCACAAAACAGATACATATACAGTGAAACCCCGTTACAACGATACTCGAAATAACGATAAATCCCTCTACAACGGTATTTTTTCAAATATTGTTTGGAACAGCCTATAGTCTGTAATGTTAAACTTCTCTCGATACAACGATATCCTTTACTATGATAAACCCCTCTATAAAAATATTTTTAGGAGGATTTTGAAAAAAAAAAACCCGCTACAACTTTTATTATTTCTATTTATTTTTTAGTCGAAATATCCTTCAATACATTTTTTCTACTCATCTCACATGTTTCAGTTCTTCCCAGGACGACGTCTAATAATATCGGTGTTGGGCATCACCTAATCACCAAAAGTATTCGGTATTGCTACTTTTTGTGCGATACACCAAAGTGTATTGCGATAAACCCCTTTATAGGCGCAATACACTTCTAACTGAATTTATTTTACCAGCTAATCAATTAAAATATTTTGCAGCGAATAAATACTCAAAAGAGCACTTTTTGGTGATACTGAAAACGTCAATTTAGAAAAGTTGCCAACAACATCATAAATTTGATGATACGTGATGATAATTTTGACTGTCGATTTAAAGATAATTCCTCTACAAAGATATTTTTCCTTGGTTCGGTATCGTTATGTATATCGAGGTTTCACTGTTCTTTCGAGGTTTCACTTCTTCTTATGCAGAACTTGAAATACCAGATCATCCGATCAATTCCTTAATCTGTATTACCTCCGGGATCTGTTCTTTCATCACATTTCTTTTACTCCCTCACTGTTGTTCTATTGAATCTCTGAAGAAAGTATCCTCAAAGCCGAAACTTCCACATCCTTTACCTATTCAGTAAAGATCATAGACTATATTTGTTTGGTTTACCCTGTCATTCTGGGTGCAAATTTTTAAACTGACTCAATAGCTAGCAGCAACCGTATAGCATTAGCCTTTGTCATCCTATTTACGAATGTTTCCAATGTATGATAGTGTCATACATGAACAGAAAAACCGATTGATCCGAAAGAGATTTGTGCTGATGTATAAAGATTATTATTTCATGCAGGAAGAACGACCAGCTCTGAATGCACTAGGAAGAAAAAAAACGCATAAAAACTTGTTTTTTAAACTCTTATCTCCAAGGAAGTGCAGCCGGACAGGTTGGCCGCTGACCGCATACAGAGGTGGCCGCGGAATAGGGTGATTTTTGTATTATGTCCATGGAGCCTATTGTCCGTTCCGAGGAAAACTGGCAGCGAAGGGGGGTGGGGTGCCGTGGAATAGGGGTGGCCACCTAGGAGAGTTTCACTGTATTTTATACAAGAATATACAATTTTTAATATAAATCATCATCTGAATCTGTCTTATTACTAATGTGACAGTTGATGTGATCAAAACCAGCACAGAACTTCCCAATCTTATTTTTCTTGCCACCCCTTGTCAGAATTTATTTTTCTATTTCCCCCTCTTTGTTATGATAATCCTATTAGATTCAGAGTCAAATTTATCAATTTTTGAACTATTAATCCATCATAAAATTAATGCGATCACTAATTAAAAATTCGAGAGCAGTCAGTTATAACTTTCTCCGCTATTATTGTCTGAAAAGAAGTCGTTACTGTTCACGTGGTTCATGGGATCATAGCCGAATTACGCCCCTGGATCGTGGGCAGGTGCGACAAGCGCAGCAGCCCCAGGCAGCGCAATATTAAGGGCCGTAAGAATAAAACATAGATACAAAAAATACATTGACTACATAATCCATCGCAAGTGCCTAACAAAGTCATATATATAGCTGGAAATTAAATAATATAATAACTCATAAATAACAATTGTTCAGGAGCTACCGTCAACAAACCTTATTACACAGCGTGTCTAGGAAGTTCTTGCCAGGGTGGGACTTGGACAGGTGCGAAAGGTTCGGCCGAACCGGGCCGCAAAACGGGATGAAAATACTTTGATATATTATGACTTTTTTAACGTTTGACGTAACGTTTTGACTTAACCTTATCAAAGCAAATACCTTAAAATTTTGTCTCAGACCTATATAATCCAGACATCGAGCCTTCTGGTCTAGAGTTTCCAGAGAACCCCCTCCCCAAGCTACAAGAAGGATGCAGGTGGATCTAGTTCCCGGGCGTTGAACCAGGGAAGGCACTAAATTCATCTTTCAAAATTATTTTGAATTACATATTAGAAACTAAATTACTAAATTACATATTCTAAATTATAAAGTAGAGATATAATACATGCTTGCACGGCTGAATGTGTATGTAGTTGTCACCCTGGGTAGGTAATCTGATCTCTAGCCCCGACAGCCCTCTAACTTTCAAATGTCTGGGAGCACGCTTGCAATTTTTTCCGTTGAGCAGCGGACACTATCGTCGATATTTATTGTCGAATGTTTTTTTTTTGACCATGAAATAGTTGTTCGATATTCATTCTCGGGTACCAATGTAAACCTGGCTTGCATCGCTTGTTCATGGACACTGGGGAATGGGAAACCCCGTTTTAGGGGGGCCGCAAATCTGTTTTTGCACCAGGCCGAAAAATTCTTAAGCCCGTAGTTATATATAAACTGAAGAGCCAAAAAAACTGGTTCAGGCATGCGCATGCAAATAAAGAGATATGGAACCAATCAGAGTACAACGCTGCGGTCGGCAACGCCTATATAACACAACAAGTGTCTGGCATAGTTTTTAGATCGGTTACTGCTGCTACAATGGCAGGTTATCGAGATTTAAGTGAGTTTGAACGTGGTGTTATAGTCGGCGCACGAGTGATGGGACATAGCATCTCCGAGGTAGCGATGAAATTTGGATTTTCACGTACGACCATTTCACGAGTGTACCGTGAATATCGGGAATCCGGTAAAAAATTAAATCTACGACATCGCTGCGGCCGGAAAAAGATCATGCAAGAACGGGACCAACGACGACTGACGAGAATCATTAAACGTGACAGACATGCAACCCTTCCGCAAATTGCTGCAGATTTCAATGCTGGGCCATCAACAAGTGTCAGCGTGCGAACCATTCAACGAGACATCATCCATATGGGCTTTCGGAGCCGAAGGCCCACTAGTGTACCCTTGATGACTGCACGACACAAAGCTTTACGCCTCGCCTGGGCCCGACAACACCGACATTGGACTGTTGAGGACTGGAAACACGTTGCCTGGTCTGACGAGTCTCGGTTCCAATTGCTTCGAGCTGATGGACGTGTACGGGTATGGAGACAACCTCATGAATCCATGGACCCTACATGTCAACAGGGAACTGTTCAAGCTGGTGGAGGCTCTGTGATGGTATGGGGCGTGTGCAGTTGGCGTGATATGGGACCCCTGATACGTCTAGATACGACTCTGACAGGTGACAGGTACGTAAGCATCCTGTCTGATCACCTGCACCCATTCATGTCCATTGTGCATTCCGACGGACTTGGACAATTTCAGCAGGACAATGCGACACCCTACACGTCCAGAAAGTGGCTCCAGGAACACTCTTCTGACTTTAGACACTTCCGCTGGCCACCTAAATCCCCAGACATGAACATTATTGAACATATCTGGGATGCCTTGCAACGTGCTGTTCAGAAGAGATCTCCACCCCCTCTTACTCCTACGGATTTATGGACAGCCCCGCAGGATTCATGGTGTCAATTACCTCCAGCACTACTTCAGACGAGTCCATGCCACGTCGTGTTGCGGCACTTCTGCGTGCTCGCGGAGGCCCTACACGATATTAGGCAGGTGTACCAGTTTTTTTGGCTCTTCAGTGTGTATATATATATATATATGTCTTTTATTTTACTAGGGCCCTCCTTGTTGGACATGCTCCTTCTATAGAAACGCATATATTTGCCTTAGTACGCATCCAAACAGTTATGAATTGAGGCGAACTGCAAATGGACTGATCTCGGCCTCATTGTAATTTCAGCAGCATAAAAGTTAGTCTTATAGACCCTCATTTCGAATGTCAAAAAGAAGGGATGTCGAAGAACCACTTGCATCACCTCCAATAATCATAATAAAAACACAAAGGGTTTTAATTTTTTGGTTTATTTACGTGCCCGCGTAGGGCATGTGGTTTAAAAAAATACATGCCCGGTAAGAAATTTTACATGCCCCGGGGACATGTCGGGAAACACTTTGAACTGCAGTTTTGTTTGTCCAAGTTGCCTTGATGTAGCTTATCGCCCACTTGATATCAATGTTTAGTTGAGTTGGCGCGTGTAAAAGAAAGTATACAGCATATAGATCAAGGATGCTCAACCTTTTCAGGCCAGTGCAGGCTATTTCATCGGTTTGAAAACGTATCGTGGGCCACTTGAATGATCTGGAATAGCACCACAGGTCACTTACGTGATCTGTAAATTTGCCGCGGATCACTTAAGAGATGTGAAAAAGCACAGAGGGCAGCTTAAATGCTCTGAAACTGTGCTGCAAGTCACTTAAGTGATTTTTTAATTTGTCGTGAACCATTTAAGTGATCTGTGTGTCGCCAGCTTCTTGAACGATCTGAAACTGTGCCGCGAGTGACTTGACTGATGTGGAACTGCATCAGAACTGTACTACAGAGCTGTGAAGTGCTCTGTAGCAAGCGATCTGTAAATATGCCGCGGGTTCTTTAGTTGATCCAGAATTGAGCCACGGGCCACTCAAGTGGCCTGTGAATATGACGCTGTTCCCTTATTTGATCTGGAAATGTATCGCGGGGCCACTTGAGTGGTGTGGAACAACACAGCGTGTCACTTGAGTCATCTGTAATTGTGTGCCACTTAGTTCATTTTCACAATATTCTGTTTAAGGTTTCGGGCCACATCAAATGAATCCGAGGATCACAGGTTCAGCATGTAAGGCTTAAATTTTCTGGAACTTGGTCGCACATCACCCAAATGATCTGGTAATGTGCAAGGGGTCACTTAAGTGAGCTGAGAATGTGCTGTGAAGTGATCTGTATATATCTTTCACTTAGTTCATTTTCAAAAAATTAGGTTCGAGTTCGCGGGCCACATCCGATGACCCCGAAAGTCATCTGACCCATGGGCCATAGGTGGAGCATGTATGATATAGATATATATGCTGTAATACCCCAGGACCTTAACTTCAGGAATCGGAAGTAAATTTACAATCTGGCTGTTTATCTCTTCCATCGTATTGTTAACAAGAAATATGTAAATGAGTATATTTACTTTTCCACATGCACAAACGAAGTGTGGGAAAGTTGCTTATAGATATAAATAATTGTGAGATAATACTCTGTTTTGTACCAGTTCCACACGCTATTACATCCTATCATTTAGTTAGTTAAGTTGCCTTGTTTCAACGTATAAACCAGTTTTGAAATTTCATTATGAAAGTTTAGAGTGCAGCCTCACATCTAAAGTTATTCCGGTAACCAAATGTCGAAGATGAAGAGCAAAAGCTTCAACACTTGAATTTGCCTCTCTTAGGGCCAATGACTTGATATCGGTTGAGGTTCACTTATTATGACCCTGAGCGGCACCGCTTCGCAGTCGCTTGGAACCAGTCATTGCGTTGCTACTTTAAACGAGATCTCTTCTTCACAGCTTTGTTTTTATTGACGTTTCCAAAGAGTTATTCATGAGACTCAACGAAGAGAGACGATTTTAGAGCGAATAGGTAATGGTTCTTCTACAACATGACCGCCGAGTGATCCGTGCAGTTAGTAGAGTGTGACCACCGTAGATAGTTTTTCTTATTTTGTTTTGAGATTCCCTGTGTGTGTGACAAATATTTTTGCATTACATAAAGTAAAGTCTAGACATAAACTCCCCTTCAAGATGAACGATGTCACTCATTCATAACTGAAATTTTGCCTGAAAGAAAACTTCATCAAACCAGCTGATTAATTTAAATGCGTAATAGCAAATTATTAATTTAAGCATCATTTTTAAATGCTAAAAAAATTATGGATTTGCCGGTATAAATTTATATCCATTATAGAAAATTCTTTTTTGCGCATTAGTAGTTACTTTAACTAATAACTTCTTCACCAGTTATTATTTTTCTCCAAAGATTATAATTAAGATAGAATAATACTGATAAGATAGAATGAAAATGCGAAGTCATTGAAAGAAAATTAAGCATAGGATTTTATTGAATCACAAAATTGTATTATTGGCACAAGAGGGAGGGTGGTGTGGACATTCGCTCCCCCTCCCCTTCGAGAAGTCTGTGTATATCCGCTTATTCTACTGGTTATACAGTACCTGCATGTACATATAAGCACCCTCTCTTATAACTGCACGTAGTCTGAGTCAAATTCGGGTCAAGTATGCAAGTGTGCACTACATTTCATGAAAAATAACGATTTATCAATGGGTCATACCTCACAAAATGACTGTAAAACGGGTCAAACACGATAATCTAGTCATGTAATTTTATGTATTTATTCAATTTTTTTTTGCTTCTGTCAAGACTTTTTCCTCTTTAAAAACGTAAAAGCAGTCGAAAAAGAACGTAAAAGAGGAAATGACAAATTGAACGCGGTTTTTTAGTGTCATTAAAAGTCATTGTTGATTTGGCTATGCGTTTATTTTCTCGTCGTGAGTTAATTTTTAAAATATGAAATTCTACCCAAGATTTAAAAATTTGAAAATTATTTTACTCAAGAATTAAAATTTTTTATAACAAAATATTAATAACAATAAAAGGGGGGACAGGAAAATGTCACTCCGTGTTAGAATAGGTTTCGATTTGCTTTACAGAAAAAAATTCTTATCTTATCAAGTTAAATTTTTCCTCGAGCATTCTTCTCATCAGCAATTAAACTCCATGAGACAGATATATGACTATTACGAATGAAAATACTTCACTCTCACGAATTCTATACTTGAATAAGCAAATAACTTATTATAAGAATAATATTTTTATTTTCTTCGAGTTGTTATTTTTTACTCCATTAGTTTTAACCAAGAATGATTTGAAATATTTCCTGAATGTTTAAAATATCAGACCGTCAAAATTCTCAGATCACAACGGTTATCAGATTCCCAATACACACGAAGTTAAAACTTGCTTATCCTCCGGTTTCGTACATTGGACGAATCAGCACAACGAAAAAATACCTAGATTAAAATTGCTCAGGTGATACAAGAAAGTTATTTTTAAGCATTTAGATATAAGCAATCCTATTTCTATCCAATTTAGTGAAAAAATAAAACAGAAATACAAAGAAGCCTCACTACAACGATACTCGATATAACGATAAAATATCTTTACAATCATATTTTTTCAAATCTTGTTTGTAATTGCCTATAGTCTAACGTTAAACTCCTCTCGATTCGATACAACGATATCTTTTATTAAGATAAATCCTCTATAACGATATTTTTGACCATATTTCGAAACCGCTACAACGATATTATTTATATTTCACTCCAAATCACCTTCGATATATTTTTAAATTTCTCATCAGTATTTGTTCTTTCGAGGGTGTTTAATAATATCGATATTTTGCACTATCTATCGCCCGAAAGTGTAAATGAAGTTGGTGAAACTACTTTCTGTGTAGTACACAGCAGTGCTATGCGATAAATCACTTTACAATGTGGAACAACCAACTGAATTTTATTAATCAATTAATCAACTATAAGTTTTTGTTGCGAATAAATATTACACGGTTTCCAGAAAAATCTGCTTGATCATTTCCCTGAACAAAACTCAAAATTGCCCTGACTTTCTCTGGCCAAAACTCCAGGAGAGAGAAATGTATAGTGATATCTCGATATAACAATATATATACTCTGCAGACCAAGAAAAAATATCGTAGTACAAAAACTATCGCTATATCGAGAGACAGAATTTTAACATTATAGTATAGACATGTTCAAACAAGACTTGAAAAAATATCGTTGTGGAGGGATTTATCGTTATATCGAGTATCGTTGTAGCGAGGTTTCACTGTGAAACAAATTCTTAACCTTCCAAATTTTGCGAATTTTTTTTACAGTTTTAGTTTTTTCCCTTCACAGAAAATTTTCCCTGACTTTTATCAAATATTTTGCATATTCCACTGTGTGTGTGTGGCTTCTATTAAATATTTCACATTTTTCTTGACTTTCCAGGTTTAGGAACCTAGGAAAGAAACACTAGGAATCTAGTGTTTGTTAGTAACTAACAAATGCATTTTATGATGGTTAATTCAGAGATGCCAACAACAGTATAAATTTGGTGGCGATTGATAATAATGCTACCTCTCGTTACAACGATAACCTCTCTGAAACGATATTTTTTCTTGGTTCGCAGAGTATCGTTACATCGAGGATTCACTGTATTATTGTAGTTCGATTGATTCTTTAAAATCAGCTGAGGGCTAAACTTCCTTCACGTATTACTTTTAATAAATGATAAAAAGCATTCAGAATCATTAAAATTTTCTACTAAAGCAGTAAGCATGTTTTGACACCAATTCAGAAACAGGAAAATGAATAGGAACGCATAAAATACTTCATTTTTGAATACAAAACCAGATGAAGAGGAAAAAAGATCTAGTGCGGAATAATTTTAGGGCGGGACAAACAACAGGTCAGTGCCTCTTTTTTTTTCTGCTATATTGCTCTCTTTTTTTTCCCGGAATAAAAAAATTTATTTATTTTTGCTTTTTGGACAGCAAAAAAGCATTAAAAAAAATCCCAAAAAACTCACGTTATTTGGTAGCAGACAATTGCTACGCATTTTTAAAACTTTTCTTTTCCAATATTTTTTATATCATAAAAGAAAGACTGTAAATCAAGTATTCGTGAATTGTTGAAGGCATCTATTCAAAAATCTCACATTAAATGAATTTGTTACTTCAATTAAGTGGTAAAAATATCTTTACGTTCCGCATTTTACACTAAAAAATACAACAGAAAATCAGGCTAAAATAACGGTGCAAGTTTTTTTTTTGCGTTTCTATCTCATACAGTATTTTACCGGCGTGTGTTTTTCTCTTTTCTTGGTCACCATTTATACACTTGCACTTTTTCGATATCGATAATTATTTATAAACTTATGGCATGCATACCAATTTAATGATGAAGGATATATGTGTATTATATATTTTTTCTTTGGTGCACTATTTCGATTAAAACCCTTAAACTGCCCTCATCGTTAATCAATGCAATCAATGCAATATTTTGAGCCTTGATGAAAATTAATTTTCAATTTAATGTTGCAAAATTTAATTTAAACTTATAAATATTAATTACAAATCTTAATTAGGTTCCAGATCTTTTCATTAGTTATTAAATTTAATTTAAATTACAAAAAAAGTTATTTTTTTCAGTCATTGTCACTATCAAACAACAATGTAAAAAGTTATATTCTGCAACTCGCCTCATATTTATTGATTCCTCAAGAAATATGTTTGAAATTTCTTACCCCTACGTAACAAAATAAAATCTGTACATGAAACTAAAAGACATTATACACACGGAATTTTTTTTGCAGTTAAGAGAGTTAAAGAGAGAAATATATATATCCATTCCATATACATTCACTCGACAATTCTAGTGAAATCGAAGGGATTTGATGCATAAATTCTATAATCTCACAGTTATCTCAAATTAATTCTGATACTAAATGATATAATCACAAGATGACACACAAGTTTAAGTGGAACGTTCCTCCTGGGCCCGAACTAGAGGAGGGCGGCAGTTTTAGGTGGGAACAAAGAACACTGTTATAAAATGATCGAATTTTAAAGTTGTGGGGGGCGGCAAAATCATGTTTGCCCCGGGCGACAAAAATTATAGTTATGGCCCTGCGTTCCTCATATCACCCTATGAAAGTGTGTTTTCGAATATACGAAACCAATGACCAATCTCTGTTGTTTGTATTTGTATAAAAAATTCTTGTCATTTTTTTATTCGGAAATAGTCGTTTGGAAAAATATAATAAAATATTTTTTTTTTCACACAGGGTAACTCTGGATCGATTTACTTTTTATGGAGCAAGTAACTTCATGCGCGAATTATTTTAACATAAAACTGAAACTGACTTGAACATTTCAAATTGAATGATAGTTATCGATACTAATTTTCATTGAAGTTCAAAGCTTCTTATGAAGAAGTTACCATATGGTCGATCATCCCCCCCCCCCGCCCTTCTTGGTGCACGTATATTTCAGTTTGTTGTTTTTTCTGGTTTAAATGTTAAATTAAGGTGACACGAGAACAGGGAGAGAATTAATGATTTATTAAGTATGTGCATACAAGCAAGCTTTTGTAATTCACAGGAAATAATGAGAATTTATTTAATGCCCGTGTGAAAGAAAAACAATTCATAAGTCACAATCCTTCGCTTCAAACGACCTACTGTTAAATCCACATTCAAAGTACAGTATATTTCGCAATCGAATAACACTCATTCGCCTTACCTGTATTAGCACTGTTTGATTCTAGAAACGATCATTAGGCAAATTTCTATTCTCACGCTATCGAAGTGATCAATGCGGCTTTTCAATCGTGTCAACTTTTTTTGTTTTTGAAACAGGAAACAAAAAAAGAAAATAAAGAAGAAGAACAGCATAAGAAAACGGCCGTTCACGTATATCAAGGTCAGGGAATACCATGTCTTGTGGTGGCAGCCATCAAGTTAATGAAATCGAGTAAAAAAATAGAGCGTCTCTCGACCTTAAATGAAGATAATGACCTAGAATAAACGCGAGGGAAATTCATTCGCGTTTTAAAACAGCTCCATCAGTTTTCGCTGCTCGTTTTGTTACGAAGATGGCGGCAACCTACTTTGAGTTACATTCAAATAACGTTATTAACTTGCTTTTACCGCACGCTATTAACTCTGAACATTCTTCTGTGCTGCGAACGATTTTTTCTACTGCTCAAAATCAAGATTTCTTCGTCAACACTTGACTAAGCGTAATTTCATGTCGGCCGAAACTCTCAAAGAAAAACATCGACAGAAATTACGAGATTACCTTTTTTACGCAGTGACGGGCTCAAAATTCTTTCAAGGAAGAGTTAAACTATACTGTGCATAAATAAAGATATATTTATCTATGAACAGTATGGTCGCGCGCGAAGTTCAATTTTTTTAATAGTTTTTCATTAGAATCAAAAAAGATCAAAAATGA
Organism: Pholcus phalangioides; assembly: GCF_987345545.1. Classification (NCBI taxonomy): domain Eukaryota; kingdom Metazoa; phylum Arthropoda; class Arachnida; order Araneae; family Pholcidae; genus Pholcus; species Pholcus phalangioides. The sequence continues at coordinate 26,074,497 of NW_028301604.1, read as the reverse complement.
AGTTGCAGCATTTTCAGTCCTTGATTTTTTCAACGTTGATTATAGTACCATTTAATTTCAAGTGAATGAGCTACCAACTGTGAATCGATTCAAATTTGAAATGTCCATTTTATCTCCAAAATGTACACTGCTTCCATCAGGTTTTCTCTCTCGTACGAAATTCCTTTCAAAAATACAACTTATTCTATTATTTCTCGAACTTTGCAATGTTAAAAAAAAACATATTTGATCTTAACTTAAGCCCCACATCGGTGAATCCGCTGCACGTTTCCAGGAAAAATTTAGTCTTTCACGTGCAATAACTTTTTTTTTAATATTCTACAAACAAATATCTGTTAAGGAATACTTGTTCACACACACACACACACACACACAATGCTCAGAACCAGTTGTGAATAGTTGAAATATATATACTATTTAATTAGCGGATGTTTGACTAGAGATTGCGTTTTCTGTGTGTGTGTCTGAAGAAAAAGTTTACGTAAGCTTTACATCTGTGTAAGCGCCACAGGCATTCCAAAGCTATGCGTTTGAGAAAACGTAAGCGCCGTGGCGTATAATCCAAGAAATATGGTACATTACTTTATGAACTGCATGTAATTAGTTTCAACTACAGTGTGTATACTTCTTTGCAAAAAATATTTGCTGCGTTTCTTTTATTGAGTTTTGTTTTGGAATAAATAGCTCATGCGGTTGATCACTCGCAAATTAACCGGATGATGCAAATAATCAAGTAAAAACAGCTCAAAAAATATGTTTTGCTGTATTTCTGCCGTAAGATTCTGTTCTCAAAGGAGAATTGTGTTAGAATAAATACGAATGAATAGCAGCACTTAACGGCCACAATCATTTGAGACACTCTGTAGCATCCACTGCCACAACATTGTCAAGATGATTAAGTAGAAACGTTTGTGCAAGAAATAAAAAGATCAGCATCAACCTTAGTTTCCTTAATGAGTTCCCTGGATGTTAACATTCATATCAATGAAAATTTTTAATGACCTAGATAATAGGAATTATTCGTAATGAAGTAAGTGGATTTCGTGCGATTCACATTCCCTACTTTTAAAATATGGCCGTATATGTCCCTATCGATAAAAGTTCTTTCACAACTGCTTATGTCCGAAAAATTGAACGTATTCACAAGTAGCAATCACACGCTTTGTAAACTTATAAACATATGTAGGGCTTGCTCAGAGCATTAGGCGATAGTAAAAACAATTCCGAGACACGGGTTGTCTGTGTAAAGGGAAATCCCCTGGCCGTCTGTACAGCGCATCTGACAGTTTCGCACGTAGTCCACAGACATCCACTCGCAGTCGATGCAAACATGCTCGTAAAAGTTTGGGACGAATTTGACTATCGTATACACCTATGCTGTGCATCTCAAGGTGAACATATTGAGCACCTTTAATTTGGTTTGTAAAAAACTTTATGATTAGCCATGTAATATACACTGCTCAAAACAATTAGGGAGCAAGCAAAAAAAGTGAAGAAAACCGTGCGAGACAGCCACGTATTGGCATACAATGGATAGTAGACGCGTATCAATGCGCAATACAGAAAAAAGACGTAAAAAAATTTGGAATTAAGCTTTAATTCTTTGCAAATATGGAAAAAACATGAAAAGATGATTTAGGGCAACAATTTGGTTACATGTAAACGATAAAAAAAAGTACTGTTTAGACATGATGCATGAGTTTTAATAGGGCGTGTGGTCTCCTCGAACAGCTAAGACTGCTGCACACCTGTTTGCCATGGATGCGATGAGGTTATCGATCAGACTTTGCGGAATACTGTTCCACTCCTCAAGAAGTGCAATCTGCAAGTCTCGGACAGTAACAGGCGGCCTTGGTCGCGCAGCAATGCGTTGTCCGAGCATGTCCCAAACATGCTCGATTGGATTCAGGTCAGGAGAGCACGCTGATTCCATACACTGTATTGTTTCAGCTTCAAGCATGTTCTCCACCAGACGAGCTCTATGCGGTCGGGCATTATCATCCTGGAAAACAAAGGAATCTCCAATGGCTCCAGCGTAAGGGATGACATGAGGTCGCAGTATCTCGTCTGCATACCTTCGGGCCGTCAAAGTGCCATTCCAAATGATATGCAGGTCCCTACGTCCGCCTATGCTGATTCCACCCCATACCATCCAACCAGCTCGTCTGTATTGTGACCTTTCACGAACGAATGCGGGGTTATTTCGAGTGCCCCTGTCCCTCCATACCAGAACACGTCCGGTGTCACACTCCAGACTGAATCGGGACTCGTCTGTAAACAGCACTTGGCTCCAATCATGTTGCTCCCAATCTCGATGTTCAGCAGCCCATCTTCTTCGGGCCGCACGGTGGCGTGGGGTCAACGGAATGCAGACTATTGGCCTACGTGCATAGAGCCCTCCCTCATGAAGCCGATTACGTACTGTTTGGCTGGACACCCTTCGTCCTGTTGCCAAGAGCAACCGTCGTAGCATTCTCTGTTCTGTTTCGACGGGCTGTTAACCGTATATACCGGTCATCAGTTGCTGTAGTGGCGCGTGGCCGACCTTGCCCTGGTCGACGTCTAACATTTCCTGTTTCTTGGAATCGATTCCACAGCCTTGCAACAACACTTCTGACGACTCCAACAGCGTCCGCGACACCACGTTGTGTTTGCCCGGATTCCAGTCTGCCTATAACACGCCATGCCATGGATTCCGGTAAATCACGTTGTTGAGACATCCTCAAGTCACCTTGTCTCAAAAAAAAAATACTGCGCAATCGAATTTCACAGTTACGGCAGTAAAACAGACGTTTCTGCAACATCCCGATTTCTGCCCTTATCTCCTTCTTCTGGTTTTTGACGTCATGAACTTTGATTTGCATATGAAGTTTTCTTCTTCCGTTTCCTGCTAGGCTTTAAATTATGGATGATTCATTTTATGTTACTTATCGGTATACATCTTTGCGTAATTTTGTTAAAACCATGTGCTCCCCTAATTGTTTTGAGCAGTGTAAAATAATATCTTGTGTCTATGTTCAATACTTTTCGTAATACGCATTTCAAATCGGGTGATTCTTTTTGAAACACCCTGTATTTTGCACGGAAAAAAGTTTTTATTCATTTGAACTTATCTTTCTGGATTTTCTTTTTTAATTTCTATGCAGATTGTGATGACTTTAAATATACTTCATAATAATGATAATTCTGAAGACTGAAACACTAATAAGATCTGAATTTATCCTTGCGCACGCATTCAAAGCAGACATATCTACTTACTAGTAGTTTTACACCTTCTTACCTACAAATAAATTAATTATCCACAATAACTCTATCGCTGTAGGTGAAGAATGCCTATAAAGCAAAAAATTCTTTTTTCACTTTTACGAATCCGAAGAACTTACCTGGTGACCGTTGTTGTTCCAAATAAAAATGTGTTTGCGATTAATTCACCATAGAAAAAATAAAAAGGATGATGCCATACGATTGACTGGTGTCCATATGCAAGTTTTCGCTACTAACCTTTGCTGTAGTCCTCTATTTTGATGTTATGCGCTATTCCAAATGGAGACTGCGGCATTTCGTCATTGAGAGTGAGAGAATAACTATGCTCTGTCGTAATGTGTGGTGATTGCATAGCATCGGTCATCATTCGATCATTAAGAACGATTGGTTGATTATCCAAAATCTCAGTCCAGTCAGCGTCTGTATCCAAATTCATGTCTCCAGTAATACGCTACAGAGATTTAAAAAAAAAACAATAAAAATTACAGCGCAAACATGGAAAAAAAATTGAGATAGTTTTTATCTGAAAGTCTTTAATTGAATATTTGCTGAAAGAAACTTTTCTTACATAACTTATAGTAACTTTTTGTGCCATAAAAATTGACAGAAAGTTTCAAATATATGCATATTGTAACAAAAAACAATCGTGGTCATCGTATATAAATTTTTTTTCGTGAGATGCCCCACTCATACCTACTTTTTATACAATGTATATAGAATGCATTCTTCATAAAATATCATTTTCAAGTTCTGTGAGTTTACCTTTTGACTTTTTCACGAGCTAGACCAAAACTCCTAACAATTCGATGTATAGTACACAAGGTTCCTATCTTTCTTGTAAGAACCTCAGAATTTGTTTTACGGCCAGTAAGTTCTCTATGTATCAAACAAGAAATCGGGGGACCATTCGTCAAACTATACAAAAGAAACCGAGCCTATTTCGGATATGGAATATTTTTTAGCAGATTTCTATAGACGGCATATAATGTGAAAGAAACTTGTTGAGGGAAGACAAACATGGGATGCTTGCGGAATTCGGCATCTTCTTCAAAGGATCAACGGAGTCAGGTAAAACTGCAAAAAATTTCAGTGGTTAGGGGATCCTAGTTACTTGTTTCTACTAAATTTCCTTCCTTTCTGATGATAGCGACAGAAAAGAAAATTGATTATCGAATTGGGATCTATAGGCAGTTGTACGCGAATTAAAAACACATGCATCCTTACGAATGAAACAAGAGTCCATCTAAAGAAATTTTTTACGCGTTTTAAAGACGAATCAATTTTTCTGACGATGTGTGTGTGTGTGATGTCACTTTCCGCTATTCATACGAAGGTTTTAACAACTGGGTGATGCGGAGATGAATTCAGGAAAGAAAATTCAAAATTCGGAATAATTTTTTTTTTCTTTCACTGATTTACGTGTGATTAGGCTCTACAATGGAGAGCCGAAACGTGTAAACCAGTGAAAGGAAAAAAATTGTCTTTAAAAAACGTGTTGAAAATTTCTTTGAATTAAAACGAGGCTAAGTTTTTATTTAGATTAGAAGAATCCCCATTATTTCTCCCAAACGACGATTACTGCAAAGGACATTTTGCTTATTGAATAAAGAAATTCAACAGTTTTTCATAAACATGAAAATTCCAGTTAAAAAAGATGTCAGTCAATACGCATGCTGAGTAAACACCAAATGTAAAAAACGGTTTTTTTGCATAACTTGACTAGTTAAACTTGAATTGGTCACTTTCAGAACCAGTTTTAAGCCCAGGAAACATCCTAAAAAGAACTAAGCTGGTTTGGAACCTATCTGAACATCCTTTCGTACGGTAGGTGGATGTACCACGTACTGGGTAACTTTGTGTGTGTGAGAGTGTGTTCGGTTTTATTAATACTCTATTACGTAAATTACACGAAAATGAAATTTGACAAATGCCTTTTCACGTGATTTAGAATTTCGGTATAATAATTAAAAAAAAGGCTTCCGTTCGCTGTCTGACTTAAAACACTTCATTCATAAGCATAATTTTCTTGAAAATATCTGTTTACAGTATTTACTTTAAGATGAAATGATTTAAATGCTGGAAGAATTGAAGCACCTGTTCATGCATGTTGAACGGGAGGAGAAAATCTGAAATGAATCTCATAATTATCATGAGTTTGCATGAAAAAAAAATGGTGCAGACAATCATATGCATAACTGGGGATAATTCTGAGAGAAAGTATAATAACTGGCACACATCTATGCACTCTAAGCTGCGCCCTCACCCACGCAAGACTAAAATGCTTCCGCGCACGCAAAATCACAATATACACTATAAATGAATACGATATATTGCCATTCCACGAAAGGGGACGACGGGTCCACGAACGTAGAATAAAAATGGAAGAAAACGTTGTCCGGTGAAAACTTTTCAGCCGGTCGTCCACTGGAAGCTACCACGAGCGAAAGTGAGTCGCGTGTATGCGCAAGACTACTATAGCTGCTATGCACATACATGCGACTTGTTTGTATGCAGAAAGTCAGCAAAAAAGTCAAAGTCCCGACCCTACAAAAATCCCTAAAAGTCGAAAATCCAACAATTCGATTCCTAGTTATCCAATATAGTCTACCCTGCTTTCCAACAGTTAACACGGAATGTGAATTGCGAAAGTATTCGTAAAATCCATTGGGTGAAACTTCGATTTACACGGCAATATGCAAGTATCGAATGATGTGTGTAAGTGCGATTCGCGAAGCAAAAATTATGCAAATCATGCTTCATATAAAACGTGTGGTATTATCGCGGGTTATGGCGTTCAAAGAAAACTACTTTGAAAGTGCTTATAGGAACGATTTTAGGTTAAATTAGCTATTTCATGAGAAGAAAAATAAGTTTGTGAAAGATTTTCCACGCTGTTATGCTGTCGGGATGTTAACATCAATGACGCGTTGCTAATTTTTATTCCTCGGTGCGTCATACAGCCATTTCTCATTCATGTGAGAACAATTACAAACAAGGTAGAAAAAGTCCGGAGGCTCATTTACTAGCTATTCCTGTGCTTTACCAGTAAAAAATATAAGTGGCCGAACACAATCGTCAAGTAGCAAGTTAAAAGCCAGTGTGACAGATGGAAAGCTAATGTAACCAGGACAGAGAGATTTTAACTGTTGGTATTATGTCCAGATCCAGTCGACTTTATGATATGAGTATAAACAACCGACAAGTAATTCTAGAACCTTGCACGATGCCTCGTCGGGGAATGGGGATCCCATCACTTGAATCATAATGATTGGAAACAAGTAGTATGGAGTCACGTTTGCAACTTCATTAGGCAGATAAAAGGGCCCACTGTAGAGAACTCCGGATAAAATCATGGATCCCAAGTTTCAACAAGCAATATGGCTAAGTAGTAATGGTATGGAGAGCGGAGCACTCAATGGGACCTTTGGTGTATCTGTGGCAGATGAAATTTATATCACATCCTTCCTGACAAAAAAATAAACTATTTAATTCCTGAATTCATTGTAACAAATTTGAAATATTACAGCAAAGCAATGTGCCATCACATGTCCAGAGTCACCTAAAATGATTTGAAAGGCCTGGTCACGACTTCATGTCAACAGATCTCACCCATTTCGAGAAGATTTGGGACAAAACCCGAAGTAGAACTAAGAAACTCAGCTTCTCTGAGGATAACAGATTTATAGATAACTTTACATGATTCTCTCTCTCTCTCTCTCATGGGGGTTATCATCAAATAATGGACGTTATTCGTTATTTGGTGGACGTTCGAAATAAGCTCATTCTCGAAGGAAGCTATCAATTTTACGTTCTCTGTGTTTGTTTTTAACTGTGAATCTGCATAAAATTAGTTTCTGCCAGAGGTGAATAAAAAAAATTTACTACCAAATATTTACATGTAGAACTGATTTTGAGTATCTGTGAGTATTCATTCTCTGTGAGTACTTCATTTAACTGCGTGGAATGTTTTATAAGTGCTGTCTAGTGTCTCCTACAGGAGACGCAGGGACTGAGGAGGTTAAACTGCAGGTCTTACTCTGAGTAACATGATCATGGTGAGACGTAAATAACAAATGCGAAAGTCGTATAACATTTATACCACACTCGATGCACTATATTCGAAAATAAATAGTTACTTCTACTTTCCTCTTTGTCTTATAATATTGATGACTATTGTCAATGTTCATGTCATTTACAAGTTTTATTAAAACGTTTCGCGATTAAGCAAGGAATAAAACCTATAACATATATAATAGAGAAATTAAAGTCTACATTATTAAATTAGCGCATTAAATTAGACTATATTAATGTCATTATCAACGCGTCTGTTATGTTGCTGTTTGCAGAAATTTCGGTGGAAACTTAATTACGTCATTTATCCATTCACTTTAGAAAATTGATTGAACCCCAAAAAACTTTGGTAATCCAGGGGCTAAGAAAAAACACCTTAAACATTCAAAACATAAATGTTTCGTATGTGATTATTTCACAGCTGATTTTTGTTTAAATTTATATTTATTCTATCTTTTTATCTTTGAAAGAGTGCGGAATTTCTTTTTCAGTTTTTAATTACATAATTTGACAAACAATAATAAGATTTTTCAAGTACAATTACTCACGAAAACATACAGAGCTTTAATAGGATCATACCACCCTCTCCGCTAAAAAAAGAAAAACCTTCTGTCGAACCTACTTAACAGCCTCATCAGTTTGTTGGTTTCTATACCCAAGTAGAGTTCAGTATTCCTATGTTATTCAAGGTAAAAAAATCCAGTCATTCTTCCCATTCATCATTTCTCGATAGCTTTTAGTGAGAGAACTTGAAAGCCAAAATACAACTAATTCTCAAGAATTCCAATGTAAGACGTCTCAATTGACAGAACCGTAATCTTTTACAAAATAGATCTTTTCAACGACTTGGATAAAGAAAAAAAGCATTGGCATTTCAGGTCTGGGCGTCTGTGTCTCTCGATAACTCGTAAAATGCGAACAGGTTCAGAAAAAAAGTAACTAAAGTATTTCAAATCGAGTTGATGGCATAATCGATTTATGAACAAGATACGAGAAATTTTAAACAGATCACAGAACACAATTTTGTTTTATACGGTTGAGGTCGAAATGATAGTTGATTTTTTCAAAAATAGTTAGTCTTCATTATTATTATTATTATTAATTAGGTTTTATAGAATTTAACTGAAAATTACAGTTTTCAAAGGCATTTCAATTTATTTTTTTGAATTAAAATAATAAATAAATTCAACTACGCATTTAGAACCACTATTTGTTAATGGTATTATAAATTTAGAAAAAAATCGTACGCATTAAATTATAAATTGAAAGTTGATGAGTGAAAGCACATTAAAAATCTTTTATTTTACGCTCACGATAAAAAAAAGAAAATCATGAAAAAGTACAAGACTACGTAATATCATTGTTGATTAAATGAACAAATAATTCCATCATTTTGGGCAGATTTGTTTAAAACAATTACAAAAGAGTACATGTTATTTCGGAATGCCTAATGAATTAAAATGTATTTCAAGCAAAAATGGTAAAGCTTTTGTTTGAAAAAATTGTTTTAAAATGGATTGGAAAAATGTTTCTAATCCATTGACAGTAAACAAACCATCCTCTGCATTTCAGTTGTGACGCAGAAAAAAATTATATTCAAGAATAGTTGCATTTTTCTGCGAAGCCTCCAAAGCAGAATATGTCAAAAACTGCTACCTACGTCGCAGCAGAGGAGCCCACATGAAGAAAACATTGAGGGGAGTGGGCTGAAAATCACCATTCGTCCCGTATATACGGGACTCAAGCCTGTGGACAGGGGGCGGAATGGTGTGTTTCATTGTACATTCATGAATTTTTTGGGAGGCTCAGCCCAAAACTCACAAAACTTATTGGGGGGGGGGGGTCAAATGACCTCAGCCCCCAGGTTCCGGCACCTATGTGTCGCAGAACAATCATGGAAAGAATTTTAAGAAAAGAACTCTTCTGTGTAGGAAATACTATTATAAGAAATGTACCGTAGAATATTTTCAGTTAGCTGAGTACTCATTGAAGAACAACACTAAACATTCTACTTTGGGGCTATGACGTTTTCGAAGTAATGAGCCATATTTATTGGGGAAACTGCTTTTCAACTGATTGGTGAAGGCTTCTAGAAAAACAAACTAGAGTTTTACATATTTGGGCGATATCATTCCTTGGGTCATGTTAGAATGATCTAGGCAGGTGTTAGTAGCTATGGCTTTACTTGAAGAAGGCACATTCCAGAGATTAGGGGTGGGAAGCGATGAGCAACTTTTCTCTTTCTGATAAGGTAGTGGTTCCTAAAATGTGTGTCGAAAACCCACATCATTGACGTCGTGTTAAACGATGTGTGCTTGTTTAGTATTTTGAAATGGTTTTTTTTCCAGACTACTACTAAGCCGGCGCAGATAAACGATGGCAATAGCAAGGGGCCCAACTTGATGCCCCAATATCATCTTGCTTCCTTTTGTACTTGCAATAATTTTCTACCTCGCATATGTTTTTTATATTATTTATAATCAATGCTAGCACCACGCAACCCTCTCCAATCACGCCCACAAAGTCTTGTTTTTGCCTATTTAGTGCATTTTTTGCGTACCTTCATGTACCTATTTTTGCAAATGTAACTCCTGTTCTGCATGTGCCATACAATATCACCTTGCCTCCTTTTGTACATGCAATAATTTCCTACACACAATGTGTCATTATCCCCATTGTGCATAATTTTTGATTGCAACACGCTCTGTAAACTTCTGATAGAGTTCTTGCTATTTTTTTTTCCAAGTTTGTACATCTCCGCCCTCCCTGTTTTGCACGTTATGAATTAACACAGAGAGAGAGATAGTTATAATTAATTAATGAGTTCAATAATTAATAATTTCATTAGTTAATACTTTTATTAATTAATAACTTATTAATTCATATTTTTATTGATTAATATTTTTATTAAAATTTGAAATTTTCACCTGTTATGTCATTTGTACAGAACACACTGGAGCTTACTCCCCTTCGAGTTCCCTTTTTTTTAATGCCCCACCAGTATATATTGTTCTCCCTTTTATTCTAACTCAGATGAAAAAAAAGTTGGTGAAATACAGTAGACGCTTTTTAATCTGGCACATATCAGACCAAGATGTGTCGGATTAACGAAATCGCTGGATTACTGGATGGGCCGAAAAGTTCAATAAGAATAAGAATTTCGGGGAAAATTCACCGTGGATTATAGTAGTACCATAGACTAAAGATATAATATTATTCTTACTCTGTGAGTAGTACCAAGGCCGTAGCCACGGAAGATATGGGGTCCGGTCCTTCCTCCTCGCGCAATGTAAGAAAATAACAGAACAGATATTACTCATATGGAATCATATCTTCAAGTTTACTTTGCTATCAGTTCGGTATTCCACTGAAAGAATTTTCTGACTACCATCCTGAGTAGTACCAATGTAGCTGTAATATGATTCAGTTGATTTTTAGTATTGGAAAAAGCGACCAACGCGTATTTCGGAATAATAACAGCTTTTTAGCATACGTCAATGAAGTTGCTCGTGGCAATATAGTACAAAGTGTTTACCATCTCTGGTCTTAAATCCCCACAAAATAGTAAGTTAATCTCACTCACATACCTGACATTCCTCTTCATCACTAATCCTGCCGTGATCCAAGGCGTCATCTGAAAACATGTCGTCACAAGAGTCTTCACTATGACGACTAATATCCATGTCCGAATACACACATAGCAGCACACTGCTGTACGCACTGCCGGGTCGTCGCACCATCAGCAGTACTATGTATATTATTACACGAGGAACGCACTTGACGAAAATCTTCAGAAATACAACCAATAAACGAAACACCCAACAGGTATCCCAACTAACCGGCAACTATGAAGGCCTAAAGTTTGGCATCTTGCTACGTTGTCTCGCGCGGCCTGACCTCAAAGTTTCTAGGCGGTGAAGTTGTGACGTCAAACATACGTCACTAATCCGACCGGCTGACCGCGGAGGCAAAAACCCGCTCTTCCGAACGCGGAAACGCCGTAAGCATAATATAGACAAGAAGAATTCGTGGAACGGGAAGGGTGAATGAAATACTTCAGTTCAACAAGAGCAGGTACATCGACTCAATGGGCAGATTTTCACACACCACTAATAATTGGCAAAATATTCGGATAGTTGCGTGTCTATTTGTTCCTTGCCACTCATTTTGAAAATAAATTTATGGGAAAAAAGTGCGAAACACACACTTGGTTGATAAATTAGTCTAGAATGTAAGACAGGTAATAGACTAATTATGCTCGAATGACATCTCATTTACTAAACAATAAAGCTTTACGACAAGTTTCCATTAAAGAGAGAAGCTTCTTCTTGTACAATCTCTTTTCCAATGGTCGATGCCTTTTTTTTGTCTCATCTGCATCTTTTTTGTCTCATTTTCTGAATAACATTTTTTTCTTGTTGAGATCATTGATTTTGAATATACACATTTTCAAGTCCCCGTCTCAAACATTTGTGTTGAAGAAACTCTAAAGCAGCCTGTAAAAGTGTTATCTTTTACAAGTTCTTGAAATATAGAGCATGAAGTTTGATTGAATGTGTGTTAACCCATTAACGTCGACTTTGATTTTTTTTAAAACAAAAAATAATGAGTTTAACCACTTCCACCATGAAAATGTGTCAATGAAAAAACTTAAAATTTAGAATGGTAAATTTTCTTACCAACCGGTGTTAATGGGTTAAACTCAGTTATAATAAATAACCTTAGTTCCAGACCACCCAGACATAACGACACATTTTCAGAACATAGCTAATATAAATTTGCTATTATAATGTTTTGCCAAAAAAAATTTTGCATTCACCTTAACTATTTCTTCAGTAATACGCCTCTGTAAAGTTGCAACAATAACTGCTTTCAATGTCGACCACGAAAGTAAATTTTTATGCAGAAATCTTCATCATACTTAAAAAATTAATTGTCCCACATTTGTGTTGTCACCATCCTGTATTTTACAGGATAGACCAATTTTTCACATACTATTCGGCTCTTGGGGGGATTGTCTCCCTCAGGATCCGCACCTGCGTCTAGTTTCGTACCGCTAGAGAAATTTACGGCCGTATTCACCAACACAGTTTAAACTAAATTTGCAGGTGGAAGGATTGAAGATCGAGACGGATTGGTTAAAGTCCTCAATTTAACCAATCCGTGTCGATCGCTAATCCTTTAACCTGCGATTGTAGTTTAAACTCTGTCGATGAATACGGCCAACAGAGTGCTGCTTCGCAACTAGTGTTCCTCTCCTGGGATACCACACCAAATATGCGTTAGGGAAATTGCCCAGAATTTCGCTGAGTTTCCTGGGATTCAGGAAGAGAAACAAGATTGAATAAATGATGAACTGGACTGATAATGCTTACTGGGCATGACGACACAGAAAAAGTTATCATTGGAGAAAATTCGTTTTGAAAGCTATAACTGGAAATTTTAAAGAAAACTATAGGTTGGAGGAAACGTATTAAAAGTTAAAGTCAAAGCTAAAGTTAATGAGAAAATACCTTCCAAAATTTTTTTTCACCGGTCATTCACAATAGCATTGAGTATAGTTCCCAGTAAAATTTCTCGGAGTACAATTTCAAGTCTCATCTCAAATTAAATAAACACATAAATCAGCTAAGAGAAACGATAAGCCAGAAAATCGGAATCACATCGAAAAGATTTCTCATTTCTTCTTTTTCCTTTAAAAATCAAGCTGCTCATAAATACAATACCTCGAGTCTCTTACTTTCATCTGGTTTGAGGTGGGACCACTGGTAATAACATTAAAAATATTAACAAACCTGTATTTTGTACAGAGATTTTTACATATGCAGTCATACGTTGGCTGACGAAGGTAATTGGTTCTAGAATCACATTCGTTAGTCAAAACGCAACTTACCATAGATTTCTATGGAAAATCGTTCATTTCGTTCCACACAGTCAGAAATTTGAAGATAAGTAATAAAACACTAAGAAGTGGTGTAAAAAAATATCATACTTATGCAGATGGAAGAGATTATCGCCTATTATGTCCAGACGGTTCGGTTTCATGCTAATAACTGCTTCTCGTATTGATACCCGGTTGAAAGAAAGAAAGTCACAAAGACCACCCAAAATGCAAAATACACCGAAAAAAATACGAAATTCCCTATACAATCAGACGTACAACCAATCACAACGTTGCGTTACACTTACATGCAGGTGCTCGGCTCCATTCTGACCACGACGATTGACTTTTAAAGACGTATATTTTTCTGCTGAACAACACGGAGTTAAGATTTGGTGTCTAATCCAAGTGGGATCCCCCAATAAGCGTAATAGTGGTTATTAAATTTATCCTTTGAAGAGACTTATACCCATAGTGTGTCGAAATGCATTAAAGAATTTCGTATTTTTTCGGTGTATTTGCTTTTTCGTTGGTTTTATTTTGTAATTCTATTAGGGAAAACATTATTTACACTTCTAAGAAAGAAAGTGCTTTTTGCCCAGAAAAAACGTGTGCATTCATTCAGGGTTCAATCATTCTAATACAGGACTTTTTAAATGCGTTTTTCGCTTTGCC